>NW_024884822.1:16086124-16101426 GCF_019232065.1 Centrocercus urophasianus
ACAGATATTGTTGGAGGAGATTACTCTATGCATTATATATATATATATATATATATATATATATATATATATATATATATATTTTTAATGCTTTTAAAGTGTGAGGGTGGTATATGCCTTCAAACAAGTAGTGTCTAAAAGAAATGTATTTTTTTGTTCTTGAGCAGTGGTTCAGGGAAATGTGGATGCTTTCTTCCCTGCTGCTATGTTTCCTATAGCGGTATTGTAGGGATGGTTTCTGCTGTTGATTGCTTACTTTCTTATTTTAAATGCTGAAGGAAGTATACCATTCTTTTTCTTCTGCTTATGTAAGACTCCCTTTGTTTCCTTCCTAGATCTGAGCTGTGCTCTGGAACAGAATGTACAGCTGGATCTAGAACAGTTGCCAAAGAGGAGTCTGTGGACAAACGGTGCTGCATTTCCCAGAGGGAGGTCATCGAGTTCCTTGCCTTCTCGCAAAGTGTTCTTGTATTTTTCTTAAATAGCATTGCATGTTACTGCTGTACCAAGACTTTTATGACAACTCCATTATCTGTATCCCAAAGATGATGCTGAGAAACATGTCTCATGCATACCTCACGTTTTGTATTAATTCTTCCTTTGGGTCAAAAGCAGACCAAATCCTTGAAATGAGGCTGAAATAAAACTGAATAACTGTCTCACTGTTATTAAAATAGTTTGGCTGTGGTTCCTGTGGTCAGAATGCCCTGTGGCAGCTCCTGGCACCACTTGTGAATGAAAGAATTGATGACAAATTGCTTGATATCACGACCGATCTGGTGGATATTTACAAGCCTTGGGGGATCCAGACAGGATCTCAGAGTGATGAGGCCAGGTCTGGAAGCTGCTACTACAGTGTTTCTTCTAAGAGTTGCTCGGCTCTTTTTGCATTGCTCTTGTGAGAGGTAGATTGTGGTTTTGTAGTAGAAGCTTCCAGTATTTTCTGTATGTAGTATAGGTCTACACTGAACTTACAACCCTTTTGTGAAATAGCAGTTTTCCTTCCGCTAAGTAAGTTGCTAAACAGAGTAAAAAGTTAAGATTTGGGGCATTCTGATGGGGGTAGAACTGAGCCAGGCACAAAATAAGGCAAATATGCAGGGTGGAGAGAGCAGGACAGAACAAACGTGCTCATTCTTGGAATTGTTGCCCTCCATGGAAGAGTACAAAACATACCCAAGAAACAACAGGTTGGTAATGGACCTTATGTGGAAATGAGTCACAGCAGCAGCGTTGGAGAGCTTGTGAACCTGAGATGCGAGCGCCAGGAGAGCATTGCCTGCGTTGGGTTCAAGTGTATAGAACAGAATGAATTTTGAAGACTGGTGTGCAATTACTCCCTTGCTAACGGGGGTGTGCGCCCGTTACTGCAATAATAAATGAACTTTGTTACTATCAGTAAGATCCTTGTCTAACCTGAAATTTTTGACTTGCAGTGTTTCTCACAAACGTGTAACCGAAATCAGATTTGGTTAATTGTTCCAAGCCATCCTGGGCTTGGCTGCACACATCTGTCTGATTGATACCAGTTTTTTTTTTTTTTATTGCCTCAGGCTCTGGCTGGAAAAAAGCCGAATAATAAAAAGCATGACAACATCAATGTGCTGGTCATTTATTTATTGGCAGATATTTGTAAGCACGTAGCACAGGTTCAGTGGGTTTGTCGAAGATGTCCTTCATTTTCTTTGTCGTCTCTTCTTCCCCCCCTTTCTTTCCTGTGTTTTTCCACTGCCATTAAAAGAGAAGGGGTTGCTGGGTGCCGTGCTGCAGATGCCCATCAGTCCTACAGGTGAAATGATTTTCACGGTCTCCGATGCTATCGCGTGGCCAATCGGCAGAACTACATCCAAATTATTTCCGCGGTCTGTGGTGCCCCCTCGTGGTCACTTGGTGGAACAGCGACGAAGCTGTTTCCACGCTCTCTGGTGTCCCTACGTGGCCAATCGGGAGAATTGCGGCAGCTTTTTTATGTTGCCGCAGGGAGCAGGACGCATGCGCCTAGGCGCGTGGAGGTGGCGTGCGGACCTTCTCGTCCTTCTGCGCAGCCAATCCGCCGATCTTCGTTATGCTTAGTTCTCCAGGCAGCAGTGCGCATGCGCTAGAAAGTTTTCAATAGCGTACATGTTTTCAAAGCCCTGAGATGTGGGCGAACAGTCTATTCTTGGACCTCTGGCTTAGCAATGGTTTTATCTCTTCCAACCCACAGTGCTCCTTGTCTATTTTCTTGGGCGGTTTTATGCCTGAGTCTATTTCGAGAACGGACTATTTAGGCTCCCAGCGGACCATGCATCCGACGCATGCGTAATGAGGCACCGAAAAAACTGAATGCATAGGTGTGTATCCGAAAATGAGAATACATAATCATGGGAGTATGGTGGCGCATGCTTAGTCCAGTGCTGAGGCAGGCGCATGCACAGTACTGTGCTGGGACTGGCACGTGTGCACTCCAGTACCAAAAATGGCACAAGTGCAGTGCGGAGTGAAAACTGACACATGCGCAGTGCAGAGCCAAGGCTGGCACGTGCCCAGTACAGCGCTAACAATGGCACAAGCATCGTACGGTGCCCAGTGTGTTGCATGCGCCGTGCAGTGCTGGGACTGGCGCATGTGCAGTCCCGTGCAGACTACGACGTGTGAGCATTGCGGGACAGCGGATGGCACATGCGGAGTGCAGAGTGAACGCTGCCACATGCACAGCGAGGTACAAAGGCTGGCACATGTCAATGCAGGAAGGTGGCACATGCTCAGTGCAGAGAGATCAATGGCGCATGCGCAATGCTCTCCTGCGATAGGCGCGTGCGCAGTGCAGGGCCAAGAGCAGTGCATATGCAATGCTGTCATAGCTGGCACATGCGCAAAGCAGTGACGAGACAGGCACATGCACAGTGTCTTGCGAATACCGGCACATGTGCAGCGTGGTGATGCGACAGCTGCATGCACAGTACAGTGTAAAAGATGGCTCATGCGTTCTCTGGTCCCAATATTCGCACACGCGCATTATTGTGCCCAAGCTGGTGCATGCACTGTACCATGCAATGGGCTTATGTGCAATTGCAGTGCCAAGGCCAGCGCATACTCACTGCGAGGCCGAGGATGGGGTGTACGCAGTGCTGGGTCGATGCTCAGGCATGTGCACTGCGGGGTTGAGACGAGCGCATGCACCGTGCTGTGCAGAATCCTGTGCATAGTGCCTTTTTTTAATAAGGACAGGCGCATGCGTAGCACTGTGTCGTGAATGTCGCATGTGCTGTGCATATAGAACCTGCTCATGCTCAGTGCGGGACCGAGCCTGGTGCATGCGTACTGTTGTCTCGAGAATTGAGCCTGCATAGTGCAGTACAGAAACCGCTGCATGCGCACTGTAGTCTCTAGATTCATACATGTGTATTGGTTTCTTGACACTTGCGGTGCTGTGCCGTGCTGCATGCCACTAGTGCGACTGCGAACCTCTGAGCTGATCGTGTTTCACTCCTGCTGACAATGCTTTTAAACGGCTGGGGGATGGTGCACGGCTTGGAGTGGAAGGGGAAGCCTGCTATTCCAATGCAGCGGCAAGCAAATTGGATGCCGCGAGGCGCTGAGGAGCATGTGTGAGTCAAACCCACCCATTCCCGGGTGGGCCCGGGCATAAAACAGTGGAAATAGATGAGGGCCATCCTGGATTAGAAGGGGAGAACATCGCTCAGCCGGCAGTCCAAGAATCGGCTGCTTGCCCGTAGCCGTAGTGGTTTGTCGAAAGCTGCTGTTTTTAAGTTGCCGGGCGCATCTTCGCTATTAGCTGGAGGACTGATCACCGTAGAGAGTGGCGGATTAGCTGCGCAGAGCGGTTAGAATGCCACTTCCGCATTTTGTACGCGCATGCGTTGTGCTGCTTGTGGGACGCAGCGGCCGTTTCGCGCATTGACCACGAGGTGGCAGCAGAGACGCGGAAAGAACTTCGATGGGCTTGACGGGGAGCGGCGGCGCAGCGCCTGCGTTCTGTTTTGTGATGACAGGAGAAGAACGCGAGGTAGTAGCGGGGTTGCGGGGGGGAAGGAGGAAGAAAACAGAAGGAAACTACTCCAAACGCAGGAAATCTGTATTAAGTTCTTATGAATACTTGTAAAAAAAAAAAAAAAAAAAAACAGTTCTTTTTTTGCCAGCATCTGTTACATTGTTTTTAAATGTTCACATACCAATATGTAACTGCTCAGCAAATTTAATTATAACAAAATTAAAGCCTGTTGGCAGAAAGCACAGGGCCATATTAATGTTCGCTCAGCCTCAGTCCTGTTTATACTTCAATATATTTCTTTCCAAGGGCCTTCCTTCAGCTCCAGGTTTAATTTCTGGCTTTTTATTCTTTTTAATGCCATAAAATGGGTAATTTTAGGCCCTAGCATGTCTACACAGGCAGTCACAGCACAAAGTTGCTGTTTTGAGATTAGTGAGGACCATTGCAGTGTTTCCACAAAGATTAACAAAAACTGCAGTTCTGCACCTAAGTTTACCGATAGAAAAAAGTAATTCCTCTGCACAGAAAGAATCGATGTGTCACAGCTGCTATTGGCAAGATGACCCGAGAGTTGTGCAGGTCCATCAGGCTCAGCTGCAGCTTCTCAGCTGCCCTACCCTGGTCTTCCTGCAGCTGGACAGATAGCCCAGAAGGGCATGGGGTACGCAGACCCTCCCCGGCCAGCTGCAGCAATTGCTCCTGCCAGCACTCCCTTTCCCCCCGACCATTCCCATTTCGCAGGCTGGAGCCCTGTGTGGCAGAGGAGGAGAGAGCTGCACGCAGAAGGAAAACAGGGTGCTGGGATTCCTGCAGCTCGCTGCCAGCTGTCTTCTCTGACATTTTGGGGGTGGGCAGGGGACTGTGGGAGCACCCTCAAGGCTCTGGGCAGGAGGGAAGGAAGCAAAGATGCAACTGCAAGCAGCGGGCTCTGAGCTGAAGCAGTGTGGCCGGGCACTGTACAGCTCACAGTCTGGGCACACGGAGCAAGTTTGTCCAGCTGAGGGCTGCAGGGCTGTCCTTACCAAGACCTCCCCCGTCATACAGGTCTGCAGCGACTGCATCAGTTGCTCGAGCTCTTCCCACTGCAGGAACTCAGTAGTGACAACAAGCCTGACCCCTACCCAAGCAGGTAATGACAACATGCACACCCGATACAGAATCTGGCATTCTACAGTCCTCGCAGAGCTTGTTGCTGCTTTTTAGGCTGCTCTACAGCTATTCTGTCCTTTCCTCTCCATTCCCCTATGTCTTGTCCCCTTCCTTCGAACTGTGCCTTCCCCATTCCCATTCCCCATTCAGGCTTTCTCCTTTTTTTCCCCACTTCCTTCCCCCTGCAACGTCCCCATGTTCTGCTGCTGTTCTCAGCTGACGATCCTTAAACCACACTTTTCAAAGACATTGGATCAGATCGCATACTATCACTGATTTAAAAAAAAACAAGCACAGTATTATAAATGGATACTAACCTCCTACCTGCTTGAAGAAAAATAGCAGCTCCTCACCCTGGAGTGTCACCATCAGCCCCAGGTTGGGCCGGCGCTGCTCATCTGCCCTGCAGCACTGCTCAAATGGCACCGGCACCTCCTGGCACGGCCTGCCACCTCCTTGTGCCACCTGTATGTGTCGCCTCCTCTCACTTCAGTAGTTGTGACCCCATACGTCAATCTCATGACTCCCATGTCCCCTCATGTCCCCTCAAGTCCCCCTGTGCCCCCTGCCCCACTTCGCTCCATGCCGATGTCACCGTGGGGATGAGGACAGGGACAGGGATGCCTGTGGGGTGCGTGGAGTCCTGGGAGAAGTTGGTGGCCGTGTGCAGTGGGGTGATGGTGCCCTTGGCGCACAGCTGTGACAGTGGGGTGGGGGTAGTGCCCCACAAGTGGGGGTCATTGCCCCCAAAATGGGGCTTGTGCCTCACACACGTGGGCAAGTTGTACGGGCAGTGCTTTCTGGAGATGATCTGTCTGTTCTCCAGATCTGCAGTGACTTCACCAATTTCGCGTCGAGCCGCAGCAGCAATGGGGCACTGCAGCACATCAGCGATCTCTGGCTTGAGGAGCACAGGGCTGCACGAAGGACACACGCTGCAACCTCCCTGTTTCTGTGCGGTTTGGATTGCTGTTGGAGCCCAAAGGCCATACACTGCCATACAGGCAGGTGCCAGGTTCACTCCCTGAGGACACCAAACCCTCCAATAACGTCACAGTGGCCTTTAATTGCTGTGCGAAGAGATGACGCGTGTTTCTCCCTGGGGAGCCGTAAGCTGAGCCTGGCAGGTGGGCAGCCAGCACTCGCTCCATTGACGCCGCTCATCTCAGCCCTTGTGCTGCACGTGCAGCTTCTCAGCACCTCGCTGTATCAGCACTGAAATCTGTGCTCCCCTATTTATTACAAATGTCACCAATTGCCATGGAGGACAGACTGGAAGCAAAGTACGTGGACCGTCCTAGCTCGTCCATGGATAAACCTCCCCTGCCCACACAGGCAGACCCAATTGGCCGCCGGTCATTACTTTTGTTTTTACTGTATTTTTTCCTTCATGCTTTTAGGGAAACTTTGAGATTGCAGCCTGAAGCAGTGATGGAGCACCTGGTGAGGGGTGCAGCCCTGCCTGCACAGGTGGAAGCAATGTAGCCGTGTGGCAGATGGGGCTGAACCTGGCTCCAGCCCTCCCTCACCTCATTTTAGGGGCTGGCTGCCTCAGGGACTGTGTTTCCTCCTGGAGATGCCTCCTGTGGGTTTTTGGGTGAGCTCTGGTTCTTGGAAAGAGGTGTTTTTTTTTTTTTTTTTTTCTCTCCCCCCTTTATTGCAGGGCTTTGCTCTCCCCCTTTCTGTGGGGATTGTACACTGGTTTAGAGTCACTATGTCTGCTAGGCCTCTGCGTATGATGTCTTCCAATTGTTCTCTGAGGGGAGCAAAGGGGTTTTCTGCCTTTCTGTGATCTGGTAATGCTGGATCTGATGTTTGTTCCTTTCTTTTGCTCTCATCTGTTTCTGGAATGCTTCAGTCAGCCCCAAGGTAATGCTGGTTGGCTGACTGAGCAGTGCAGCTCTGGAAATGCCTGGAGCTGATACACCTTTCCTTAAAGAGATTCTGTGTTCTCCAAGTTTCCTTTGCAAATCTTTTTAAGCTCAATACCTTCTTGTGAAGTCTCTGTTTCCTCTTTCATGAGTCTCACTGCATAATCTCCAACCTGAGAATCCAAACTTGGTTTGTCTGCTGCCACATTGTCCCAACGCATTTTATGACGCGTCCCTCTGTATCCCCCTCCTCATTCCTGCTGTGTCCTTGTGTCCCACTTGTGTCTTTGTGTCCTCTCTGTGTCCTCTCCCCATGTCCCCTCAGCATCTCCTGTGCCACGTATTCATTCCACCCATGCACCCAGCTTTAAAGCTTCAAGTTGTGTAAGTAAGGCAATTAAAAAACTGGCAAGCTTGCTTTTTGTTTTACCTAAGTGATCTTTTAGCAAGGAAAGGTTGGAGATGTTTCTTGCTAATGGGAGATGGAGAGAGGAGAAGCAAGTGAAAGGCATGCTGTGCACAGCCAGCACACAGCACCTGCACCATTGCCCCCTGCGCAAAGGAGGAGCAGCTCAGCAAGCTTGGCCTGGGCCATGGAAGGGAGCGTACAGAGGTCTGGAGCAGCCCCAAACGGGCTGGTTCTGCAGGTTGGTTGTCTTCTGCTGCTTGTCTCACATCCTGTTGCTCGGGGGTAGATGCGTTCATGTTCAGAGCTAGCAGGAAGCTCGCACAGCCCTTTGTTGCAGCTGTCCCAACGCTTTGGTCCCTTGCTGCTGGGATGGGGCGTTTGAGGAGTGATGCCTGTGCTGTTGTCCAGCCAAGCTTTGGGGATGAGTCTCGTTACCAGGGCATGTCTGACAGGGCTGAGGGTGGGGGACCGGGCCAGTGGCGCTTTGCTCTCGGTCTCGTTGTTTGTCTTTGCTCAGGAGGGCAGGTGGTGAACCTCACGAGCCAAAGCCTGCAGATGGGGTTTGCGGAGAAAGAGGTCCTGCAGGCCTTGTGTGGCAGCCACAGAGCTGGAGCGAGGCTGCGTCAGTGTAAAAGCCCAGCAATGCACGGAGGTGTGAAGGTGAGCTGTGGGCTCCAGTAACACAGGAGAGGATGTGCATGCTGGGGGCTTGGATGCTGCTGTGTGTTTGCAGTGACTGTGACTGGTAGTTAGCACTGCTGGGTGAGCTTGAGTGATGGAACAAGTGTGACATGTCTTCCATTTGCACGCTGTGTTCTTCCTGTTGTGTTGAGCTCTTGAGCTCCAGCCCTAAGTGAGGATGCAAGGAACAGGTTTAGATTGGAAGTGCAGTGCAAAGGGCTGGAGCCAGCAGGAGCAGGGATGTGATCATCCCCCTGTGCTCAGCTCTGGTGAGTCCTCACCTTGAGTGCTGTGCTCAGTTCTGGGTCCCTGACTACAAGAAGGACACTGAATCCCGGAGATATTGCCAGAGAAGAGCAGTGAAGCTGTGAGGAGTGTAGAGCACCAGTCTTATGGGGAGCGGCTGGCTGAGAGAACTGGGATTATTTAGCCTGGAGAAGAGGAGGCTCAGGGCAGACCTCATCCCTCTCTACGATGAGCTGAAGAGAGGTCATGTCGAGGTGGGGGTCGTCCTCTTCTCCCGTGTAAGTAGTGATAGGACTGGAGGGAACGGCCTCAAGTTGCACGGGGGGAGATTGAGGTTGGATGTTAAGAAACACTTCTCCAAGGAGTGCCCAGGGAGGTGATGGAGTTACTGTCCCTGCAGATGTTCAAGAAACGTTAGATATGGCAGTGAGGGACGTGGCTTAGTGGGGAATATTGGTGGTAGGTAGACGGTTGGACTGGATGATCTTGGAGATCTTTTGCAAGCTTGCTAATTCTATGATTCTGTGAAAGGCATCTGCTGGTGAGTGCTTTGGTGGGTGAGCATCAGGCTGCTGGACAGCAGGCAGCTGTTGTCTGTGCAGACAGCCACATCCATGGGGAGTGGAGGCTTTTTCACCTTAACCTTGTCTTTCATGTCTCACATGCAGTAAGTCCTGTTGTTACAAACAGCATCTTGGGGGCAACCTTGATTTCTGCAGCCCCGAGCTTTGGCACGAGAGCTCTCCGCCATGCTTCTCCCTGTGATGTGTGAGCGTATGGAAGGCCTCGCAGAAGCCTGGCTAGGTGATGGCAGTCGCTCCTCCTTTCCCCCCCGATGCTGGAAATAGCGTGGAACGGGACAGGGGGACATCCCAGCCGTGGGCTCCTCTCAGCAGGACTGAGCGGCTGTTCTGATCCTCGTGTTTGAACTTGAGGGAATCTGATGCTAAGTAGAGAAAGGAGGGGCTTGTTAATGAAGAAAAAAAGACTGTGTCGCATCTTGTGGTGCAGGATGTTGTCCGAACTGCTGCTAACAGTGGCCAGGATGCTCCCTTTTTGATGGGGAGAGGTTTAGCAGGGATTTCTTAAATGAAAATAGTTTGTCGTGTAATTTCCTTTTCATCGACCTTTCATGCTACTTCTTGATAAGTTATCTTTGGATTATGAATCAATATTTATTACTGAAGAGAATTGAAGAGAATATGTACGCACCCTGCGCCTTCATCTGCACCAAGAATCTTCTAAACATCTTTGCACTGTTTCTTTTTGGCCCTGAGATGAAGCTGTGTGCAATATGGGCTTGGATGCATTTTCAGTCAGGTGCAGGACACGTAACACTCATCTGAGTGGTCATGCTGACAAGAGCAGCAGAGTAGTAAATTTTTCAGGGTTGCGTGCTTTACTTTACTTTTTTTTTTTCCCCTCCAGTCATAACCATGGAACCACAGAAGTGGCTTCTGCAGGATTGGGCTGAGGTAGAATTCCAACCGCCCGCTGATTCTAGAATGTTGGGTGTTGGAATCTTCTGGTCCTGTGACATGGTCTTGCCTCCCCACCCTGTTGTCATGGCGGAGCAGCCTGGTGGCCCTTAGTGATGTCACAAGAGGCTGGAATGAGGGGAGGAGCAGTGCGTGCTGCGTCCCTTCATTGGAGCGCTTGAGCTCTGCGTGAGTAGCTCGCTTGTTGCCCTTGTGCAGCGACTGAGTGCCTTCGTTTTCACCCCGTCTTGTGCAGCATCTTGTAGGTAAGCTGAGACAGGGCGTGGGATGGACGGGTGGGCAGTGAGCTGTTGAAAACTGCTGGCTGGTGGAGCTCCTGGCAGCTCATACTGCTTACTCTTGTCCATCAGACGTAACTTTCACCCAGTACCTGCATTCCCAAGCGATCCACAAAGATGGCATTTGTCCCATGGCTTTTCCCTTGTTATCTTTGCTCCATTGTGCAAGCTCACAGACCTGTTCCTTCTCTCTCCTCTGCCTGCTCCCTTGGTGCAGCTTTTGCTCGTGGAAGAACAGAACAAAGTGACAAGGAACGGCTGCGGGTTCAAGAAACTTGTCTACCTTGTTCTGATCTCCTGCCAGGTACATGCCACGCTTTGTCCCCCCACACGGTGCGATACGGGCTGCTAAACCATGTTTGGTAACACAGCCTCATCCAGCTTTGATGGGACACTGGTCCCTTGTGGGTTTTTTCCACTTCCCCTGCAACTCCGCCCTCAGAAGGATGTGGTGCTGTGACCAGCTGGTCTGAAGGAAACCAATCCCTTAGGCAAAGAGTGCTAGCCCCAGTTTGTGCAGAGCTGCACAGCATGACCCAGGGACACAAGCACGTGCGCTTTGGCTGCGTGAGTGTGCCCGGCAGCTGTGGGGAGCACAGCAGAGATGTGAGCAGAGGAAATCCATGTGCGAGGCTGCGGCCGGCACTGGACGTGAGGCTGGTGGGAGCCGGGGGCTGGGGAGCAGATCCACCCCCAGCAGTGACTCCTCTCACTGCCCTGCTGCTGCGCTGTTGGAGTGCTCTGAGCAAGTGCACCTGCTGCTGTGCCAGTCCCCATCTGCTAGCAGAGGGATAGCTGCTTGGTCAAATGCTGCCTCGTAGGCTGTCTCGTTTGATTTGACTGAACAAAGTGGCTGTTTCTAGAACACCTGCCTATGCCAGTGGGTAACTGAGGGTAGTTCTGAAGAAGTCTCTCCATTCTGTGGTGTGTGAAGAGAGAAAATATGAGTGTGTTTCTTTTCATTCCAGCTTGTCGTGCCTGCTGTGATGGGCGTCGCGTGCAGTGAGATCAGCTGTGGGCCTGACATGGCACGTGTGGAGGTAGAGTATGAAGCTCTGATTGATCTTTGTTCCCTGACTTGAGCCAGCAGTGAGCCGCAGATGCGCTCTCCTGCTTTTCAAGGGAGGCAGAGTCCTTCCTGCTCTATCGTTGTCACTGAAAAGCTGCCTTAAAAGCTTCATGTCCTTGCGGCGGGCATCTAGATGGCCGTGGAAGTCATAGTACCAACAGAATCAGATGCGGTGTTATAAACGTGCAGAAGCTTTTTCTGCATCCTGCCTGGATGTTGTCACCCAAAGACAAAGTGTTGTTCTCATATTCAGCAAGTTCAAGGAAGCTGGCACTTGTAGTGAGCCAAGGATTGGGTCAGTGGCCCAGCTGCTGTGTCCAGTCCACGGCTGAGGTCTCCAGGCAACGAGTGACAGGAAGTGAGTAGACTCTTACGCTCCTCTTTGGGAAGGCAGTAGTGCAAGCGTGGCAAGTTTATGAAACTGCCGGAGCCGTCTCGGTTGTGGAGTTTGTCCTCTTAGTCTGGGTAGAGAGATATGCATCTTTGCACTGCCTGGCGATAGTGCTGCGCGCCGGGAAGAGAAACAGCTGTTATTAGACTTGCAGTTTCTTGTTAAGCGCTCGTGATAAGGACCGAGTGCATTTCCTGCAGCCTTCTCTGCCGATGTGCTCCTCACCCTGAAATCCTCCTTGCAGCCCTCAGCTCCTCACCATGGCCTGTGCTCTCTGTTTCAGACTGAGAATAATGGGAAGCCCCTGCTGGTCCGTGAGGAGTCATCTCTTAATATTCCAGCTATTGGTGCTGCCCATGTTCTCAAGAGATACGTTGCCCAGGCACCGGATGAACTCTCCTTGGAGGTAAGCAGTTAAAGGTGTTCCTAGTTGTCGTGTACAGAAGAGTACAAGGCGTGAACGCATCAGGAATATTCTCAGACACCTGCAGAATGTTTGGTGAGGTGAAGCCCAGAAGATGCGGTTCCAGATTAGACTTGCACTGGGTTGGATGCAGGGAGGAGTTCAGCCATCTCTAAACTATGGCTCTATTTGGCATTTGGATCTTCTGATCCAAGAGCTACTGCCCAGTGTGGTAGCCTGGTCTCTGAGCAATGGCAGAGCAGTGTATGGAGTGTGCAGATCTGTTCAGGCTCTGTTTGGCTGACTTATGCCTGCGGTTTAATTGGAGCTCTCCCTTTGGCAAAGAGCCTGCTGCTTCTGAGAACCATTTCATACTGAACAGCTGAATTCTGTATGTTGTGTATTGTAGTGACTCTACTACCTCCACGTTCAGTTGTACGACTGCAAATGCCTGAAGAGCTGCACTGGTGTAATGGCTCTCTAGCTTGACGATATTGGGCAGTGCAGAAGAATGCAGTCATTTGAGCTGCGCTCTCCTCCCAGCTGTGCTGAAGCTGGGATTGACGTTGCAATCTCTTGCAGGTGGGAGACCTCGTGTGCGTCATCGATATGCCGCCTCAGGAGCTGAGCCCCCGCTGGAGAGGCAAGCACGGCTTTCAGGTAGGCCCAAGCTTCAGACGTGAGAGCGCAACTTCGGTCGAGGCAGGAATCTCGGCTTAGAGCTGCCCTGCCTGCACAGCATGGCTCCAGATGGAAAATGGTTTCCCTGTGCTGGTGTCAGAGGACTTTCCCTTTTGCTGTGGGCTTAGGCCAGAGCTGAAAGTTGGTCTTTGTAGGAAACTGCCTCCTCAGTTAACTTAGAAAGAAGAGCCCTCACAGCATGCATCAGGTCACGGCCACTGAACCGCACCTTTGGAAATGCAGCAGCTAGGACATGTGTTTCAGTGTCTCTGAGCACTTGTGCTTGCACCCATGCAGAAGGTGAAGTCAGTGTCTTTTAGGAAGTCGCTGCCTGTCAGCTGAGATGAGGCAGGGTAACAGAGCCTCCGCGTGCTTGCTGCTGCTGCTGGCTGCAGAACGCTGGGTAGCTCAGAGCTGGGGATGGCAGCTGCATCTCAGTCAGCAAGCAGAAAGTTCATAGGCTGTGCTAACTCAGATCTAGCTGCATCAATCTATCATAATATATAGCTTCTGTATGAAGTCTTTCCCTTTGGGCACGCTTGAGATTTAGGGGTGCATAGCATACTTGTCCTTTCCCCGCTCCATACACAGTTTTATGGATATTTGCCTGCCAATTTGGAATAATTATTAATTTTAAGCAGGCCATTTTTTGGTTGGATTGTCTTACGGAGCATCCGGCAGGCACGTTATGAGGAAAATGTGATGTTTGAACAGTTCAGGCCTGAGAAACGCTGCCTTCAGAATCGCACCTCTCTTCTTCTTGTTACAGGTTGGATTTTTCCCTGGTGAGTGTGTGGAGCTCATTAACGGAAAAATCCCGGAGTCTCTCATCAATTCAGTGCCAAAGCCAGGTACGATGAGACATTTGATGGTGCAGGGAAGCTAAATGGAGTCTTTTTTGGGTGTGTTCCGTGTTTAATACCTCCCTTATCCTTCCCACCTTATCCTCTGTGCTGATGATCCTTCCTGCATAGCACGGGGCGTATGGCTGGTGTTTTGTAGGCAGTGAGAATGAGAGAAGGCAAAGGCAGTTCTCCTGCAAGTCAGTACGAGGCTGAGAACAGCCAGCATCCCTGGTGGACAGATAGAGGTCTGGCTGTGCTAGTGCTTCTGTGCTTGATCAGAGCGTGGCTTTTCAAGAGGGTCCTTAATGCCCAGGTTGAGCAAGCTAAGCAAGAGGAGTGCATTCAACTCCATCAGAACGTGCAGAGATTTGGCCCAGTCCTCCTGTGTTTATGACTGGAATTGGGGAAATCCTAGAATCCTTGTAGAATGGTTTGGGATGGAAGGCAGCTCAAGGATCATCAAGCTCCAAGCCCCCTGCCTCAAGCTGGGCTGCCAACCAAGCTCCACGTTTAATGTGAAACTGGACCAGGCTGCCCAGGGCCCCATCCAGTCTGGCCTTGGACTCCTCCAGGCTTGGGGAAAATCCATTTTGGTACGCACTTGCTCATCATGTTCTTCCCGTTTTGACGTGCTTTGTAGAATGTGTTGTGCTCGGCCTCGTCCAACGGAGCCAAGCCTAAAACGAACTGGTTTCTTCCTTTTGTTGTGCAGTGCCAAAGAAGCGCGGCAAGCTCCTCACCTTCCTTCGTTCCGTGGTGAAGGCCCGCCCAAAGCAACGGAAAGAGCGGGAGGTGGAGAAGGAGAGGGTGTTTGGCCGTGACCTGGGAGAGCATCTTCTCCACTCTGGTCGTGATGGTAAGGGACAGCCCATTCCTGAGAGCTTCCCTGTTTGGGGACCTAGAGATGAAAGGGAGATTGTATCTAGCAAGGGGCAGGTTGATACCAGTGGAGAAACAGGGAATGGGAGTTGAGGACTGAAAGATGAACTGAGTAGGTGATGGCTGCAAGGTAAATGCTCCTAAGGGACAAGCACATTTGTATTTGCTTAAAGCAAAGCCTGTAAGCCAACCCCATGGTAGCCTGAAAAGAAAGGAAGCCTTTTGGCCAAAGAGAGTGTCCTGCATCAGTTTCCCAGCTCCTTCCGGGCGTGAGATTTTCCACCTCCGTTCCCGTGGGAGCTGTGATGGGACTTGCAATGTCTGCGGCTTCCCTGGAATGACTTTCTCCAGGCTGATTCCTAGGTCCTGGCATTTCTGGAATGCAAGGAACACATCTCTGTCCAGTTTCCTCACCAGCTCCTGCAGAGGTGTCTCTGACAGCTGTCCCCTTCAAGGAAGAACTGAGCAGTAGCCTGGCTGGGTTTAGTGGATGGGATGTGACAGGAGCGCAGCCTGAGGCAGGACTTGACTAAGGAGCTCCAGTAACCGCCGGCACGTGTTCTTTAGTCCCCCAGGTCCTCCAGAGCTGCGCCGAGTTCATCGAGCAGCATGGCGTGGTGCAGGGGATATACCGCCTGTCCGGCGTGGCGTCCAACGTCCAGAGACTGCGGTAAGAGTGCTGCGACTGACAGACACAGCTGCCAGCAGGGGCACGTGCCCTGTTGAGGGCGTTCAGAGGCCTGCGGGCAATGCCTTAGCACCAAGAGAAGGTCTCCTGTGGGAACATCCCATCCAGCACGGCTGACGTGGTGCTGGTGGCCGATTGTTTGTGTTCTCCTGTACATCAGGAAGCCCTTCCAATTCTTGATTGCATTGGGTGTGGCTTTTGACTTGCTTTCCTCTTTCT
>NW_024884822.1:16101526-16103053 GCF_019232065.1 Centrocercus urophasianus
CCTGAGCTAACCGTCCGCGACGTTCACAGCGCGAGCTCCCTCTGCAAAATGTACTTCAGGGAGCTCCCGACCCCCCTGCTGACCGACCAGCTGTACGACAAGTTCTCGGTAAGCACGAGGCAACGCCTTTCCTTTCCCTCTTCGCTGGGCCTCTTGGGAGATGGCTGCAGCAGTGCCCCAGCTCTGAGGCCCTTCTTCTGTTAGCCCCATGGGGTTTACTCGCATGTCTTTGCCACATCCTGCATCGTGCTGATGCCGCTTCTGGTGGCCCCAGGAGGGTGGTTATTTGCATATTCATAATGCTTGCGAGAATTCCTGTGTTGTTTGTTTGTTTGTTGCTATTCCCCAACTATTTCTGGAAGGGGTGGGGATTAATAGCCACGTGTACTTGGAGATGAATGCCCCCTGCGAGGAGCTGAGCTGCCCAACCAGGCTGTACACCGGCCCGGTGCTTGGACTCCTTGGCCCTGGTGGCACCAGCTGCGTGCCGCTATGTTTGCCAGATGCCTCTGGGGAGGCCTAAAATCTTTCTCAGTGCTGACCAGCAGCGCGCTGTGCCCATGGTTCCTGACCCTGTGGCAGGTATCTCGCCTGATTTGTGTCTCAATCCTTTTCTGCCCTTTTCCAGGATGCTGTTGGTGCCACTACGGAGGAGGAGCGGCTGGTCAGAATGCGGGACGTCATCCAGCAGCTGCCCGCTCCTCACTACAGGTCAGTGCTGCCCTCAGCCTGCTGAGCTCAGCCCTGCTGCACTTCAGAGGGCAATGGTGCGATTCCAGCCTTTGTCTCACGCGAGCAATGGGATGCCTGGGTATGCTGAAACCCTGCATGGGGTTAATTTGTGGGGTCAGTTCCTGGGCACGGGGGCACGCTTGGTGCAGCTGATGGCCGTGGCTGTGCTGTGCTGGTGCTGGGTGCTGCAGCATGGTGCTTGGTCAAGTTGGATCTACTTCATCTTCAGCGACAGTAGCAATAATAACAACTAGTGTGAATTGAGGTTTGCTTTGTGAGTCGCAGCACGGCATGCTGGCTGGTGCTGAACATTTGCCGCTCTTGTTTCCCAGGACCCTGGTGTTCCTGATGAGACACTTGGCCTGTCTGGCTGCAAAGAGCTCTGTCACCAACATGCACGCTAAGAACTTAGCCATTGTGTGGGCTCCAAACCTCCTAAGGTAAACTTCTTTTTCCGTTTGTACAGAACGCTTACATCTGTTCTCCAGTAAAATAAAGCAGTCCTCCCTTCTTCTGCACCACATGTGCTCTTCTCCTGTAAAATGTGCAGTGAGTGGCTGCCAGCAGAGCAGGAGCCTGGACTGTTCTCCAACCCCACGGGCACAATTTCTAGCTGAGCATTGCTGCTCTCTTGTTTAGATGGGACTGGTGTGTCCTTGATCAGCCAGGAGAACTTCTTCAGTGGCATCACTGATTGCCCACTGCGGAAGTCTCCGGAGCCCAGTTTGACAGCTTTGGGCTGCAACAGTTCAGACCCGGGAAGCGATCTTGGCTGAATGACTTCTAAAACCTGCC
>NW_024884822.1:16103153-16104003 GCF_019232065.1 Centrocercus urophasianus
GGGGAAGCGATCTTGGCTGAATGACTTCTAAAACCTGCCTTTTCTACAGATCACAGCAGAGCGAGTCTGCCTGCGCCAGCGGGAGAGCTGCCTGCACGGAACTGCAGACGCAGTCGGCCGTGGTGGAATTCATCATCGACCACACAGACGTCCTCTTCTGCTCCACATCCGGATCGGACATTGCAGATGGAGCAGGTGAGTGTCTTCCTCCATTAGCTTTATCTTGGTCAGACACCTGGATCAAATGCAGGCCTTTTCCAAGTCCTTTGAAATACACTTTTCCTGTCGAGGGGACAGCAGACTTCTGGGCTTAGGTTAGAATCTTGCACCCTGTTGCTGGATGCTGAGAATGTGCAAGCCCAAACGTGACAAGAAGAAAACCGTCACCGTCATTATGATGTTTTGCAAGCAGGTGAAGCTTGGTGAAAGTGTGGCAGCGAAGCTTTCTGAGTTCACCGTACCTGCTTTCTAGGGTTTTCGTTTGCCTGTTTCCACACAGTGAGCTGCTCTTAATTATGACTGCATCCTTTGCCATAGACACACCTCTGAGCACATGGTTGTTTTGAGCTGCTCTTCTTGCAGTGGCTCGGATAAGCAAATCTGAGAGAAACACAGCAGCTCCCCCGGACCTGCGATGGCTGTGCTGCCTCTTTCTGATCCTGGCTCTCACCTGTGGTTTTCCCTTCCAGGGCACAGTTCTCTCTCAGGGCCCCAGTCTGTGCGGACCTCTTCTCCTGCCACAGAGCTGCTCAGCCTGGAGGAGGCGCAGGCACGGAGGCGAGGCCACAGCAGCTCTCCTGTCATTGTGACAGAGAGCAGGGACATAGAGGTGGAAGAAGGCCCCACAGCT
>NW_024884823.1:0-19638 GCF_019232065.1 Centrocercus urophasianus
GGGCCCTCCCCTGGAGGCAGGGGGGCGCCGGGGCCCTCCCCTGGAGGGCCCGGGAGGGAGGGGGTGCTGGGGAGCCTTGCTTACCTAGAAGGAAAGTTGCTGCTCTGCTCTCAACAACTTCTTTTCCAGTGTAGCTGGTGGAAAAGGTCAGTCTAATGGAAAAATAAAACAATGGAAGTGCCCTTAAAGCTTCCTTGTGAGAGGTCTGTGAGACCAAATCACTTTATGGTTCTGGAGAGTTTTTTGCCTTTGTGTGTCTCTTGTAGTTAAGTTTTAATCCTTATCTAAGATGATGCCTTTTGTGAAAAGTCCTCGGTTGTATCGGGGGGCAGGTAATGTAAAGGCTTAAAAAAGACTGTCTATTTAAGTAGCGGAGAATTGGGCCTCTGTTTTAAGAGAAATATTTTTACCTGTTCTTCTCCAGGTTTGCATCAAGAAGAACGTCTATGCGTGGCTCTGTTCTTCCCATTTCCGTGTGCTTCCCCCAAAAACTGGAAACGTCTGAGGTTGCTTCCGAGTGCTGGGAAGCAGGTGATGATGCATCTGTTTTCTTAGAAGATTTCTCAATATTGTTGTTATTATTGTTTTTGGAAACATTGCTTTTACCGAAGGCAAGAATGCTCTGTTAGGAATTTACATTACTAACGTGGACTACAATAGAATGGCTGAATGCGGTTACCTTAAGTTTTTGTGGAGGCCTATTTGACTTCAACTTAACAAAACTAAAACTTCTGACTTTATCCGGGGGAAAAAGAGAGGATGTGCTGGTTATTTGTGTACTTAAGACTCATTCCTTAGCTATGAGCCTAGCTTAGTTATCTGAGGGGACGAGAAAGGGGACGAAAACTCCTCCTCTTGCAATCATCAAATGAGCTTTCTATGTTCTCTAAAAAAAAAAACCCACCGAACTAACAAAACCAGGAAGACATAAATCCGTATTGAACGTTTTAACAAGTTATCTACTTCAAAACTATAATGTATAAAACTTGCATTACTCACTGAGCTGAATTGTGTGGTGTGCTTCCTGGGTGTGCCGCGTTGCGGTTGAATTTCAGAATCGTGTTCCTTCTTGAATTTGGTAGAGCTTCCTGAAGTTGAAGGCGAGGGACCTGTTGGGAGAGCGGAGCGATGACAACTCTTTCAAAAAACTTAATCTTTTTAAGTAAAGTACACTGATAATTCCCTGCTTTCTAGCTAGATAATGCAAACTAGAGCTTCTCAAATAAACCCTTTACCTTAGCTTTTATGAAGTTAGTTTCCCTGCGCTTTCACCCCCCGCTGTAATGCCAACGACTCAAAGCTGTCCTCCTTTGCGTTTGCCTTGCCCGTAAAATGAAGTGAACTGCGTTTGGTTTCTGCCTTTGTGTGAGATCTTTGTGTGTAGTGGGTTGCGTCTCAATAGAAGAGTTGGCAATTATTCATTTGCTTTGCTGTAAATTGTTTTGCAGAGTAAGATATTAACAAATTCAGGATAGAAACTGCAGCTAGTTTACTGAGCTGTAATGCTGCCCTAACGTAATTGCAACTCTGTTTAAGTGACGAGGTGACTTTGTTCATGAGGAGAAAATGGCTGCGGGCCGTGAGCGTGTCATTTCCTGCGGACAAGAAGAACGCGAAATAGAAAAACCCTCCGCAGGAACTTGTACTACTGAGTTTTGGGAGGAAAGTAATCAATAAACTTAACATTGCAATGAAGTGTGTGTATAGGTGGTGTTTGTTTACAGAATCAAAAAGTGGGGGTTTGGAAGAGACCTTACCCTCCTAGCCCTGTGCGCGACCAAGACAGCCTCCACTTCCATCTCCACGAGTGTTGTCCAAATGCTACCTGAACTCACAACTGGGGAAGGGACTGCTGCCACCCCTGCCTGGTACGGTGTGTGCATCCCTAGGGGGAGGGCGCTCCGTCTCCCGCCTGTCTGTCACCTGACACAGCTCTATGCTGTCCCGTCAGGGCTGCTTGCTGCCGCTGCTCGGTGGCTGCCTACTGGGTGAGGAGCTGTAGCCTGCTGTGAAACCTCCCCTCGGCCTCCTCTGGGCTGAACTAAGTGTAAGAGCGGGGCAGCTTGTCACAAACCTTTACCCCCTGGCTCTCTCTGTCTTATATCACAGAAGCAAAAAGGTGGGTGGAAAAGATTGCTAAGATCATCTAGTCTAACCCTCGACTCCTCCCTGCCCCATGCTTAACGTGTGAAACTCAATGCAACAGCAGCCCTTTCCTCAGCACCTCAACAAACAGAGACTCCTCCTGCTCCTTAGGTATTCTTGTGGAAAAGAATTTCTTCTACTTTTCAACCGGAACCTCCACTAGTGTAACTTAGGGCTGTTCCCTAGCACTAAGCTATGTGGGAATAAAAGCGGATCTTTCCTTCGCTACAGCCTTCTTTGTTGTAGTTGTGGAGAGTGAGCTTTAGCCCTCCACTGGACACTCTAATAAAATAAATTTTTTTTAAGCTGTGGTCATAACTGCAGGCAGCACTCAACTTAAGGGTGCGCCACTGCAGAGCAGGTGGGGTACGACCAGGCCCCATGTGCTGCAGGTAGGGTTGGTCCTCTTGAGGACTGGGGCCTCCCGCTGGCTTGCATTTAACTGATCCTGGAATGCAGCTCTCCTTCCTTCCCAGGGGGTGGCTCACCAGCCTCTCGTCCTCTAGTCTGTACATATAACCAGCATGGACCCATCCCTGGTGTGGAAACTCATCACACTTGATGCTACTGGGACCGTACAGCATACTGCTGCATTGAGATCTCTGTCCAAAGCCTTTTACCCACAAGGGCTCAAAAGATCCTCCTCGTTTAGTGTCGTCCACAAACTTACTTGATCCACACTCAAGTCCCCCGTCCTGAAACTGAGAAGAAAGCTGGCTCCGAAAACAAGCCCTGTGCACCTTGTCTAGCCGCTGTCCACCAAGCTCTAGCCATCCTGTTTAACGCTGCGAGCCTCTTCTTATGGGGCCAATTAATAGGTCACTGTTTTGTTGGTTTAAACAATTGTGATTGGAAATGCTGCTTTCTAAGGCAGAGTTCAGTTTTTGGACATGCTTGCCTGACAGGGATTTTCCTTACTTACTCAAACAAGTAATACACGCCTAGAACTGAACTACATGTGAAGAAATTTCTGTAATCCGGGCATTCTCTTAAGCGGCTGAATACTGCTGAGCAGTGATTAGCTCGGACAAACAGTTAAAAAACAAGGAGATGGCAAGTAATAACCACAACAGACAGTTGAAGTTAATGGACACATCCCTCTAATATAGGAACATAACACGAGAAGCCTTAATTGGTAATAAATTAACAGCTAATGACTGAAGATCTCCTCCTGCTAACCGTTGGCTGTTTGTAACCCCTACGATCCAAGTTATTTCAATATTCCAATTTTATGCATAGTGATGCTATTACTACACGTTCCACTCTTGATACCCTGAATGACTGAGTGACAAGTACAATTTGCAGGTATAAGGCCTAAAACCACCAAAAAACCCCTTCCGTATGTCCTGGGCGCGCACATTCTGAAAAGAGCTTCCGCAATAACTGCCTTTATAATGTATTTTTCCTTATAGATGGAAGACCCTCTTTAGTGTCTCTTTATCCAGAGGCCCAGCCTGGCTTTAAATGTATTCTTCCATCACTGAATAAAAGAAATGATTTGCTTTTCCTTTTTTTTTTTTTCTTAAATGTTATGGTAAAACAGAAATCAAAGCTCTAATCTTTAACTCATGCGGGCTTTGCGACCGTGAACAGCATTTGACTGTTTCCAAAATCTGACCCTTGATCCTTCCTTGCTTATGTTGAACATCGGTCCCTAATAGCGCAGGACATGAGGAAGCTCTAACTTTCTCCCGTATCTATACTCACGTGTGATAATAACGTGCACAGTAATTTGACTAACGCATCGCATTGGGTTACCCAGTAAGAACATGAATTCCCCCCAAAAAATGTACACAATGAATTTCAAACTACAGGCATTTTTAAAAACAAAAAACAACGACCAACCAACCAACCATCCAAGAACAATAGTAGGTCTTTTAAACTTCTTTACCTGATTTAACGGTTCGTAGGTTCCTAAGTATCAGACGCGCCAAAAACCAGTGGTAGAAGCAGGAAAAATAAGGAAAGAGGAAAGCTACAGACATGGTCTTACACATCTCATTGCTTATAGCATAAGCCATTTAAGTTACCTACACACAGCAGCCTTGGAGAAGCCAGGCAGAACTGCTTCCCAGAGAAAAGTGGAATGATGAGAAGAACTTGAAAAGGAATAATCGCATGGAAAAAGAAAAATCGAAAGGTAACCGAAAAGAAAATCCAGCGCCTGGCAGCTGAGGGATTAACCACCGTGGAGAACTTTCTGCTCCTCCTTCTCCCAGTCACTCCCGACAAATATTTGAGCTTTTAGTTTTTTAGCTTCAGTAACCCTATACTGAAATGCTGAGGTTCTCTACGTGGTATAAAACAGCCCTCAGATTGCCTTCTTATTTTCCTCTTCAGACCGCTGGAAGTGTGATTCCACACGAATATCCTACGTGGTCGGAATTTCTGAGCGTGCTCACACCATCCTCTCGACAGATCGCAGATAACTTCATGAATGAGTAACCGGCCAATTAGGGGAAGTTGGGAGCTAATTTAATTAATTAATTAACAATCAGATAACAAAATTAAAATTAAATGTTCTTTTCTAAAGAAAAAATGGAAATAAAGCTGTTTCAGTGGGGCGCTGAAACAAGTCTCGGTTCTCCGGCTCAGAAGCGCCTCTCTGTGTCAGCCTTACAGTTTTGCTAAAGACGGGGAAACAGAAGAGAGTGCTTTGAACTTGGGCTTCCAAACACTGAATTACTGTATTAGCTATTATTAGCTAAGATTAGCTATTTTCTCCCTTGAGCTAAAGACAGTCAGACCTAAAAACTCCCTGTCAAGAAAAATCCCTCGTCCACTTTGCTAGTAACTTTGAGAAATTTCAGCCAAGAGGCAAAAGCATTTCACCTTGGGAGAGGAGTTCCCACGCTTTGGAGTCTCTGTGATCTTAAAGAGGCGCTAAGTACGCGCAGAACCCCTACAAAGCGCATAGCGTGTTGGAAGCCTCTGTCTCCACAAAGGGAGGAGGCGACGCCGTACCTAATCGTCAGGACTCAGCAGTGAATGAAATGGGTTTGCAGTAAGGTGCCCCTCAGCCAGCACAAGGCCCCGTCTAGAGTCCTGTGCCCTCAAAGTGAGAAATACTGGGAGCTGTGCGAGTGGGTGCAGAAAAAGCCCTACGGGTGACCTAATGGCTGCAGCATGTCTCCTACGAAGAAAAGTTCATGGAATTGGGTTTGTTTAACTTGGAGAAGAAAAAGCCTCGTCGTGGCCTTCCTAGCACTCGAAGGAAGCTTTACAACAAGAAGGGGATCAACTTCTTACATGATCTGTGTAACAATACAATGTGATAGAGATCACAACAACAACAACAGCAGCAGCAGAGTAGCATAGCCTCCGGCTGCAGCAAATGACAATGAGCCTAAAAGCAGCAGCTGAAAAATGAAGGGGAAAAAAAGCTGCTTACCCTCAGAAGACCACAAACTCACCAGACAAATGGCTCCTGCTTCCTCTGCCGGCCCTTAAATGAGGTCTGGGAAGGGGTGGATCCTGGCTCCACCCCTAGCAATAGCTCAGGTACATTGGATGCACCTGAGTTTGCCTGGGTGGGCCCTGACTTCTCACCAGGTGCTCAATCGCTGCTTCAGGCTGTGACTCGGCATTTCTGCTACAAACTGACAGTGATAGGACGAGGCGGGATGGCTTTAAACCCTCAGTTTAAACACTGCCCTGAGGCAGTGGCTCGGCGTTCTTAAAAAGGTTGTGACTGCTCCGCCTCTGAGGGCCGTCGAGGCCGGGTCAAATGGGGCCCTGGGCGTCCTGATCCAGTGCTGGCAGCCCTGCCTGTGGCAGAGGTGATTGCACTAAGTGATCTTTAAGGTCCTTTACGACACCAGCTTTTCTACGATGCAAATGGATCGATGGAGGCAGAACCAATTATTTTCTTTTTTACACATATTCACGGTATATGATTAGATTAGTATTATTAAATTAGATTATGAGGTATACGATTAGGTATATGATTAGCCCATTCCAGTGCCTGACCACCCTTTCTGAAAAGTAATACTTCCTAATGTCCAGCCTGAATGTCCAACCATTCCCTCTGGTCCTATCACTAATGACACGAGAGAAGAGGCGGACCCCCAGCTCACTACAACCTCCCTTCAGGAAGTTACAGAGAGCAATGAGGTCTCCCCTGAGCCTCCTCTTCTCCAGGCTGAACGTTCCCAGCTCCTTCAGCCTCTCCTCGTACGGCCTGTGTTCCAGACCCCTCACCGGCTTTGTTGCCCTCCTTTGAACACGTTCCAGGGCCTCAATATCTTTCTTGCAGTGAGGGGCCCAAAACTGGACGCCGTACTCGAGGCGCGGCCTCGCTAGTGCTGAATACAGGGGAACAATCACCTCTCTGCTCCTGCTTGCAACACTGTTTCTGATGCAAGCCAGGATGCCGTTGGCCTTCTCGGCCACCTGGGCACACTGTCGGCTCACGTTCAGCCGTGCGTCAATCAATACCCCCAGGTCCATTTCCTCTATGCGGTCCTCCAGCCGCACACGTGAGTATCTACATGGTGCACCCTTACAGGCATATTCTTCAGCTGGGCAACAATGTATTTCCACAGTTCAGCGGCCCAAACAGGTTAACCCCTCTGCTGCCGGTTGTTTTTTTCCCAGTGCTGCGACCACCCCCATGAGGCATTTGCCACCATCCATGAATCAGTATAAAGATAAAGCACTGGCCGCCTCTCATGTTCGGCAACATCTAAGGCTGGCTGGACAGCCTTTATGTCTGCGAACTGCAAACTGACATGAGTCTCCTTTTCCTTCGGTGGCCTTTGCCACGTAAGGCTCCACACAGCAGCTTTTCATCTGCGATGCTTTCCCACAGTACAACATGATTAGTCTGTGAACAGGGTAAATTTCTTTCCAATTTTTGGTAATTCACTGTATGCTTCTTTAGCACGCGATACTTCCCCTGATTATGTTCCACATTTCTTGCTTTCAGGCCAGTGCATAATCACCTCTAAGATTCCCAGCTGACTAAGATTCCCCATCCGTGCTCACTGTGTAATCAGCGCGCTCCGGTAACTCCAAGTGGCATCTGTGGCATGATGGGCAGAGGGAACCTTTCCCTTGAACATCCGGTTCAGCACTGGCAGTCGAGGTTGCTAGAAGGAGCTGCGTTTCAGTACCGACTGCTTCGGAAGCGGCCCGAACCCCCTCATTCGCAGCAAAGATCTTCTTTTCAGCACTCTTCAGCCCCCTTGTACGCTCGACTCCGGAAACCCAGGGGTCGGCCTCGGGTCTCTCCTGAGGCTCTTTGCCACAGACTCCATGTGGGACTTTTCTCTCCGGCAGCAGTATAGAAAATGTTCTTTACGACCTGTCCTGTCCATCCTGGCCCCAGGGCCGCAGCATGGGCTATCTCCTGTATAGCCCATATATCTCATAAATATATAGATATATATGTATAGCTCATATATCTCCTCCTGTAAGCCTACTGCTGCTCAGGGCTCCACGTCAAATTATGCTTCTTCCATGTCTTACAATGAGGCTGTAGTTTGGAACACGTGTTCTCCAAAAGCCCGCTGTGGCCAGAAAAGATGGTGTCTCTGTCTTGCTACAGGGTGGAGACGTAGCAGCGATTTAGGCGGTCGCATGTCCTGGGATGTGACGACGCCCATCGTGCCATTTTAATCCTAGGAACTGCTTTCCCTAGGCGGGCCCTTTCACTTCGCGTCACTTCATAGCGAAACGAGTTAGCAGAAGAATTTGGATTATTCACTGCGCTTTCCTGAAAACTTCTGCTGTACCCCCCACACAACATCGTCAATAGACTGCAGATGCCTGGGAGCGCCTCCCTGTTCCAATGCGGTTTGTATCGACCCACAGCAAATGGTTAGGCTGTGTTTCCACCTCTGAGGCAAACAGTTGCAGTTGTACCGAGCGCCCCTGGAGATGAAAGCAAACTGGCCTGCGTTCTGTGGCCAAAGAAAGGGAAAACAAGGCATTAACAATGCCAGTGTTGGCATACCACAAGGCTGCTTGTGACTCCAGTTCGTACAGGAGTTCTAACGTGTCCGGCACAACGACCCTCAGTGGGGTGTGACTTCATTCGGGCCGCGGTAGACTACCGCCAACCTCCACGGGCTTGGCACACTTGCCATTTTGGGGACGTCAAAAGTTGAGTGAGGTGGGCTTATTGCTCCCTGACTCTTTAGCTGACGAATCACCTTACGAACGGGAAGCGAGGAATCCGTGCGGGTGCGGTACTGCTATCTGTGCTATGCTTTTGTAGCAACTGGTACCTGTTGTTTTCCACTTGCACTTTTGAAAGAATCCGAAAAGATGTTTAGCAGACAGAGTTTTAAATGTCGGACCGACTCAGCTCCGTTAGGGAACGATAAATGAACTTCTTTTATGGAACAAACCTTACGCACTTTTGCACTGTGCAGAACTTCGTAAACTGCAGTTCCTCACCGGAAGCGCAGCAGCAAATCGAATCGAGCACGACTTCTAAAGTGAAGACTCACATCACGGACACTGGAAATACCAGCAAAGCTTCTACACGAAGCACATACTTACTATATTAACTTATAGTTTTATTTAACTTATAGATTATAGTTATATGTAACTTATAGTTTCCTAGGAGGTTTCTGGAATGTACGGAGGATAACTTTCTGATGCGGGTGATGAGAGAGCCGTCAAGAGGATCTGCCTCACTAGACCTGCTGTTCACAGAGGTCTGGTGGGAGATGTGGAGGTCAGGGGCTGTCTTGGACATAGTGATCGTGAAATGGTGGAGCCAGGAGGGGGACCGGCGTAACTGCTACCTTGGAATTCTGGAGGGTGGACTTTGAATTATTCCTAAGAGAAGCAGGGTAAATCTCCTGGGTTTCAGTCTTATAGAGTAAAGGGGTCGAAGATGGCTGGTCACTTCTCAAGAAGAAATCTTAAAGGCACAGGAGCTGGCTGTCCTTCGGAGATGCTAAATGAGCCAGCAGGGAAGAAGACTAGCGTGATGAATAGGGAGCTATTCTTGAGACTCCGGGAGCAAAAGAGAATCTATCTCCTGTGGAAGAAGGGATGGGTGACTCAGAAAGAGAACGGAGCAGTTGTTAAGATGTGTAGAGAGAAAATCAGAAAGGCAAAAGCCCGGCTTGAACTCAACCTGGCCGCTGGGGTAAAAAGGAACAAGAAACTCTTTTACCAATACAGTAACAGTAAGAGGAAGACTAAGGAGAATCTCCATTCTTTACTGGATGAGGCTGGGAATGTGACCGCTGAGGAAAGGAAAAAGGCAGATGTTCTGAATGCCTTCTTCATGGCTGTCTTTAAAGGTCAGACCAGTTATCCTCAGAGAACTCCGCTCTCTGACCTGGTAGTCTCAGCTGCGGGGCGGACTGAACCCCCCCCGATTCAGGAGGACGCCGTTAGAGACCTACTACTCCAGCTGGACTGTCGTAACTCCATGGAGCCGGATGAGATTCACCCGAGAGCGTTGAGGGAACTGGCGGAGGCCGAGCCACTTGCCCTTATCTGTCAGCGCTCCTTGTTGACTGCTGAGGTCCCAGGAGACCGGAAGCTTGCCGACATGATTCCCATCTACAATAACAGTTTTAAGGAGGGTCCGGGGAACTGCAGGCCCGTTAGCCTGACCTTGGTGCCAGGGAAGTGTACGGAGTGGACTGTCTTGGTGGAGATCACGCGGCATGTACGAGACGACCGGGGGATCGGGTCTAGCCGGCACGGGTTCGTGCAAGGCAGGTCCTGCTAGACCAACCTGATCTTGTACGATCTAGTGACCCATCTGGGAGATGAGGGAAAGGCTGCTGATGTAGTCTACCTAGACTTCAGCAAAGCCTTTGACACTGTCTCCCACAGTATTGTCCTGCAGAAGCGGGCAGCCTGTGGCGGGTACGCTCTTGACTGCATAAGAAACTGGCTGGAAGGCTGGGCCCGGAGGGTGGTAGTGAGAGCTAAATCCAGCTGGCGACCTGTCAGGAGTAGCGTCCCCCAGGGGTCGGTGCTGGGGCCTGTCCTCTTCAATATCTTTATTGATGACCTGGATGAGGGCATTGAGTGCCCCCTCGGTAAGTTTGCAGATGACACCGAGTTGGGTGGAAGTCTCGATCTGCCTGGGGGTAGTGAGGCCCTACAGAGGGATCTGGACAGGCTGAAAAGCTGGGCTGAAGCCAATGGGATGAGTTTCAACAAGGCCAAATGCCCGGTCCTGCACTTTGGCCGCAACAACCCCAGGCGACATACAGGCTTGGGGCAGAGTGGCTGGAAGACTGTGTAAAGGAAATGGACCTGGGGGTATTGATTGATGCTCGGCTGAACGTGAGCCGACAGTGTGACCAGGTGGCCAAGAAGGCCAATGGCTTCCTGGCTTGCATCAGGAACCGTGTGGCCAGCAGGAACAGGGAAGTGACTGTCCCCTGTCCTCGGCTCTGGTCAGGCTGCGCCTCCAGTACTGCATCCGGTTTGGGGCCCTCGCTGCAAGAAAGACAGTGAGGCCCCGGAGCGGGTTCGAAGAAGGGCGACAAAGCTGGAGAGGGGTCTGGAGCACAGGGCTTATGAGGAGTGGCTGAAGGAGCTGGGATTGTTCAGTCTGAAGAAGAGGAGGCTCAGGGGAGACCTCATTGCTCTCTGTAACTTCCTGAAGAGAGGTTGCAGTGAGCTGGGGGTCCGTCTCTTCTGTCATGTAACTGGTGATAGAACTAAAGGGAATGGCTTCGAGCTGCGCCAGGAGAGATTTAGGCTGGACGTTAGGAAATACTACTTTTCTGAAAGACTGGTCAGGCACTGGAATGGGCTGCCCGGGGAGGTGGTGGAGTCACCGACCCCGGAGGTGTTCAAAGAACATTTGGATTTTGTGAGGAGGGACGTGGTTTAGGGAGAAGTATTGGTGATAGGTGGATGGTTGGACTGGTGATCTTGAAGGTCTTTTCCAGTGTTGGTGTTTTGGTGATTCTGTGATTATGATTCCTTGTCGATGAGCAGATGCCCAAAAGGTAAGTGGTTTCATGTCCTATTTTGAAAATCTCTTCTTACTTTCCGTGTGACGTGAATATCTCATATGCTACGGTTTCCCTTTCCCAAAGTTATCTGTTACCTCTCTTAACCTCGGCAAAGTTATATTCCTCCATCTGAACACAAATCAGAACATATGATTTTGGAGACTCAGTAATTAGAAAATTACAATATTACGAATAGGCAGAGGAATCATAATTAATTACTGCTCTGTATATCTTTAAAGGTGTTTTGAACTTTTTGGTGAAGAATGAGATCTCGGGCTTGTTCCACTGTTACACTGGGATGGAATCCGCTCCCCACGCCCTGACCTAGAGGTTCAGGGGCCTTGCAGACGCTTGTATTTCCAAGTATTTTAAGTTAAGTTAAAATAAATTAATAAAAACCAACAAACAAATACAGTTAAACTAAAATAAAATAAATACAATTTCATGAGTTTAGAGAAAGTGAAAGCATTCTGTCAGCCCCCGGCTCCACAATCTTTGAAAGACTTCTACACGGTTCTATCGGTATTTCCTTTCCCTTGCTTAACAGTTCCATACACTTATATTGGAAACCTAATTTGCCTGTGCTGGGATTTCAAAGGAGTTGAAAGATGTTAATTTCGAAGTGAGAAAATGCAGTGTACTCGAGAGGAAGTGAATGATCCAACCGCAGCTCCTTCTTTGCCAAATAAACTCCTGAGTACTTTACAGAACATGCTGGCAGATAGCACGTGCCTTCAGGCTCAAAATAATCCCGACAAGCTAAACTTCGCCATGTCTAGATCTGTTTAGGCACAATATTTCATCACTCTAAAACTGCATATTCATTATTTTATGCAGATGACTAAGCTATAGTTTTGCTGTAGTAATGTAATACCTTGTCCACTGAATTAGAACGCCCAGACCTCTTCAGTTTGTTTAATTCTCCCATTTTCCTCAGGGAAACCTGGAGGATCGCTGTGTTTATATAAGCTGTCCAAATCCAAGTTTCGAATTAATGATTCCGTTATCGGACAAAGGCAGACCCAACGCGTTTTCCAGATGGCTTCAAGCACCAATTATCTGAGATTTTCCAGGAAACCCGAACTTCAGGGTGAAATTGCCAGAGAAAAAAATACTAACCTGAGTTTGGGACATCCCCCAGCTGCACTGTCACCTTGGTCCAGGTAAGGCCTGACTTCCCAAACGCCGTGCGTACTGCTGGATGTAGCGGAACTCAGACAGCATTCACATGTGCCGTCGGGCCGTGCACACTGCTTGTCTCAAAATCACGATTCCACTGATCTCCTGCTAGAAAATAATTTACAGAAAGAAGGCAGATATCTCACTCACCTCACACAATAAAGGCATTCAAACATACGTATTATCCAGAAGCTCTCATTAGCATCGCTGGCCAATTCTGGTTCGGTTTTTGTATGAGCAGAAGCGTGGGCTTCCTGGGAAAGAGCTTCTGATGATCGTACCACAATAGCTGGTCGCAGAACTGGTAGCCGGGTAACAAATCCGTCGCCCTCAAAAGGAACGGTCTGCGGCTGGAACAGGAGGCAGATTCTCTCGTACCACGTCCTCAGTTCCTGAATACTTAGTCACCGTGCTTTTGCCACAGTTTTGTTACACACGGACAAATGGACATTTGTGCAATCCTTTTGGCCTGACGAACATTTGACGGCAGGGTGATTAATGCCTTCTCCTTGGTATATTACTTGTTACCTTATAATTTTTTGTTCTTACTCAAATCTGTCCATCTGCCTGACAGTCTGCCCAGAACGCCTTATGAAAATAGTCAAATAAAATTAAAACAGCACGGGGAGGGAAAGGGTACAGAGAAGAATGCTTAGCAGGGGAGCTAAGCGTCAGGTAATAGCTTGACTCGTTCTTCACAAAAGCTGAGCAGAATATGGCAGCCTTAACGTCAGCTGCCAACTTCAAAAAACCTCACACCTGTGACAAGAAACTCTCCCTCTTAATTATACCTCGACACTGTCCTCTGTAACAGAGCCAGTATTTTGCCAGGAATAAACATCGCTATTTCTTTCCTAGGCAAGCTGCTTGGCTGTTTCAATTGTCTTTTAAACATTAAGGAGCTGGAAACATTCGTCACATCCTGTGCTGTTTACACAGCATCACGCAGTCCCCTTTGAAACCAAGACGCTTTACGGCAAGCTCGACACGCGGTTCCATCCAAACATTTGCTCCTGTATTTGCCAACCACAAACAAATTTCTGCAAACGCTGAGCAAAGCTTTAAAGGTTCTGACAGCCACCCAAAGTTGTGCTAGCACGACGGCCGAGGAAAGGTGGTATCAGGACACTCGGCCTCCACCGCTACTACCTGGATGTGGGAAGAGACGTGAACGCAAAGCGCTCACTGCTCCGCACAGCACAGCTCCGGGCAAAGACTTGCTGCCCGGCCTCTACAACCCTGCTCTTCCAAAGCACTGGAGAGCGCAAAGAGCACAAGGACGGTTAGAGAAAAGTGTGAAAGGGTAACTTACGTTGTATAGAGAAACACTGCGAAAGGACTGCTGTGGTTTCTTCAGTATTTTACACTGACGTTGGAAGAGAAGGCAGTCAAAATAGGACACCTACAGAAATCTCTCTTCAATTCTCTCTCTCTGTTCGTTTACTCTCCAGTCGCTGCGCCTGAAGAAATGCAACAGTCAAAAGTTTATCCCTGCTATTTCCCAGTGATGCGGCCGTCTCTCCTTGGCGATGTACTGACAATGTAAAATCAGACAAGAGCAGGGGAGGCGAGAAGCAATCTAGCTTGAGCCTGAAACTTCTGAACTGGGCGTTTTCTGTAAAAGCTGCTTCAGTGTCAGAAGCTCCCATCGCCACGCCAACTTGCAGAGCGTGGACTCATCCATCTGGTTTTCGTAAATTGCAAATTACAAGCGAAGCAGGGAACGAACACAGCCCGGTTTTCGCTGAACTCCCCAGGCACCAGCCTTACAAGTAACCCGAGGTACAAAGGCTTTGTGAACAGCGGGCCAGCCCACGCCGCTCTGCTCTCCGTCACGCGTGTGGCTGGGCTGGTGGGCTGGCTAACTCCCCAGGCATCCCCCTGCTCTGCGAGCGGCGCGCTGCCCAGGGATGTGCCGAGCGGCGCTCCCCCCCCCGGCGGAAAAAAATGAGCCTGCAGCATCCTTCCCAGCATGAACAGCCTTTTCGGAAAGGGAATTTAAAATAAACACGAGGTTAAATAAATAAAAAAGACAAACTGTGCGTTACTTAAAACAGTTCAACAGTTTAGGAAGTCAATTAGAACAACCTGATGTTTATTAATAGCGAACAGAACGCAGGCGCCCGTACTTCAAACATTTCCAGGTGGGAAGGAAATACACTGCGGGTTTTTTTGATTTGCTGTTGTATTTTCCTCTCAGAATTAGTGGAGAGCTGCCTGACGGAAAACCTCTGAGATGATCCTGCCCATTGATTACCACAACGAGCATTTTAATCAAAAGCATCATAAAGTCTCTAAAAGCACCCATTCAAAGCTGGTGACTCCAAGCTCCTAAAGCCATGTTCGCTCTCTATTTTCAGCTACTTCAAGGTCCTGATTAAATTGAAGTGCCAGAGGCTTGAGGGCTAACACACCTTTTTTTTTTAGACAGTTCAAGGTCAGTAGTAAACTGCATTGTTTTTCTAACACAAACACCGAGGAAACTATTTCCCCCTTGTCTATATCAGATAAAGAAGTTTTGTGTTACTTGAAATCAGAAAATGTTATTTTTGTGTTCTTTTTCTTTAAAATATCATCTTGTATTTAGCCTTTCGTTTCACCTGAGGACTTCTGCAAGCTTTTCTACTGGGAACGATCTCACTCCGTTTAACACTGAGAACCTCCAAGGGAGGCAGCTTTCCTCAAAGCGTGAATCGGTGAGTCGTTAACAAAATAAAAACACCGCTGTAAATGGTCTGCCTCAAAATTCCAAGGCTTGTCACTTGCTCCATTTCTCTCTTTGCTTGATTATGCTCCTCTATCTGGATTAGAACCGATATGACTAGATTGGATTGATACTTAAAAAAAATAAAAAATAAAATAACTAATTAGTATATGCAAAGGAGGAAACTATGAACTAATTTTATTCATGTGTATTTTTGCCCGTGCTGTTACAATTCCTTGCGATAACTGTAGAAGTCATAGAATGATTTCAATCGAATCTGATAGACTGCCAGAGTTCTCAAAGATATTATATTCCTACAGCTTTTGTGAAGACAGGCAGCCCTCCAAGATGAGTGAAATACAGTCTTGTGATCCAATATAAAAGGCTACACATAAGCTCAGTCGTATTATTAGACACACAAACAAGAAGTACTTGAGAATAGATTTCATGGGTCCTACTACTCAAATGCTACCACAGTTGTACACCTTCAGCCTGCATTCTAGCTTTTCTCTGTCCACGCAGAAACATCAGAAGATATCTTTTTGATACAGCAGTAAACGCGGCTTGTTAACAGTTGTGTTATTTTTCCTCTCACTTAGTGATCAAGTAAAGTGAACTCACTCTTTCGGGTGTTACGAGCAGCGGCTGTAGGATTGGCCTGAGTGGCTGGAGTGGCTTCCCGGCACCGCCGAACGGCTGAAATCCACTGAGTCATCGCACGTAGCAAACTATTTCCCCCGTGCTCTCATTTGGCAACACTAGAGGCTAAATAAAAATTTGGATGGGAATTTCTTTGTTCTGTAAAAAGCTTTCAGCTTTCAAGAGGAACGTGCTTTAAAATTAAGCCTTCTATAATTTGTAGCTTCTTTGAGGCAGAACGGGGGTTTTTATATCACAGAATAATCACGTTATCACAACGAGCTCACTACAGAGAGACTACTGTAAGCCTCTCACTACAAACATTGAAGTCCTTTCTTTAATCCACTCCCCCACAGCACTCTAAATTACCTCCCTCCATCCCCAACTAATGATGCGTCTTGAAACATGGAACAAGGAGAGCAATTCCCAGACTAGATCGTGTGTAAAACCTGTATCGTGTCGTATATTTTCAAGTTATTAATCATCCTCCATTTGCAACGTTGGTTTCACGGCAAGTAGATTAGTTTATTAACTTCTGTACTTCGATAATCCTGGATGCAGCTCTTTTGACTTACCTTTTTTGGAGGCTATTTATTTATCTTATTCAAACAACCACTCACAGGTTATGCAGTGAGAAGCTCTGGTTTAGAGAATATCATATTGTAATATATATACGCTTAATTTCTTTCTACTTGGTTGGCCATAAAAGTATTATAAAGTTTACATAAAAGTATGCAAGTCGTGGCATTTTCTCACTAAGTTCTCCCACATTTCCTGTTTTCTGAACTTCCTCGAAATTGAATGCGTTTCTCATTATTCCAATGATCCGCATGCTGTGCTGCCGGTACCTGTGCCTGCCGTTACCAAACCGCGCAAAGATCGCCTTCCTCCTTCTGTCAGTTACTCTCGTATGCATCCCAGCTTTGTCATAATCACAGGCCCTTTTGGGGGGGGAAGTTCCTATTCCCTATAGTTCTTGTCTGTTTTTATAGGCGTTTTTAACCAAATAAAAAACCTAAAAAAAAAACCAAAACCCGCAATACATAACGCTTTGTTGACTTCAAAATGGAGTCTGGACAGAAGCCATTCCTTGGATCCGTTCTCATTCATTCATTAATTTACATTCTATAGAAATCGGGCGAAGAAAAGAGGGACTCACATTTACAAGGAAACCAACAGCATTCCTCCTGTTATTCGGCAGTAAGTCATCTTCCCTGACAATTAGGAGCAGATTCCCACTGTCCTAGTGTAGGTGTCCACTCAACTTCTCCAGTTGAACAAATGACGTCCTGAAAAAGATACAGGTCTTTTGCTAGGCGTGGACATAAGAAAGGGAATTCAGATCGCAGAATCAAAACACAGAGATAAGCTTCATTCAGTAAAAAGGTTCAGTCGGGTAACTCAGCAGACTGTTTTAAACAGTTTACTCATTTGCAACGGCTGCAAGCACCCGCTAGATCAGCACAAATGCCAGACCCTGACTCTCGGCCAGTCCCCCGTTGCCTGCCTTGAATACAGTTCTGTTGTGGAGGCAGCGTGTGCCTGCTGGCCCATGTCAAGACTGTCTTTCTCAACTCCCGGAAAATCAGAAACCCCTTTCCTCCTTTTTCGCTTTCCCAGAGAAAACATCTCAAAAGCTGATGCGTAATAGACCCCACTGTTAGATCTACGTGTGGGCGCTGTCAGTGCTTTGCTTTATACAGCATCCAGATTTAAAAGGATCAGTGTGATTTACAGAGGTAAGGAGAACCAGCGAACAAATTTACGTAGCGTTATCCAGTTACCTAAAAGACTCTGTGGGCAGTGAGGCCTAAAATCATTGGACTAATCTTTTCTCTTTGACATGCTTTCTTTATGGGAGCAGTACCTAATCCCTTGTTTTCAAAGACTTCTCGGAAATCCAACTTCTTCAGCTTCACTGTTGACTTACTTTGTTACATCTGAAATGTGTGGTTTTAACAAATCCCACTTGTGTCTAATCCTTCCTTCTCAGACAATCCATAGGTCCGGTTACAACAATAACTTGAAAAACTCCGAAAAACAGGAACACAAGCCATGCTTCTCCCCGCTGAAGTCTCGTCATTCGTTTTGTAGCCGTTCATTTGTCTCCTAGCTTTAATACAGAACTCTAATCCTGGACCGTGGCACTCAAAAAGGAAAACGTACAATGCTTAATTATAACAAAGGAACCGATGTCAAGTTATTTTATATCAAGCTTAACTTTCCAAACTGCTACGGGAGAAAGTCTCACTTAGTTCCAAACACAATGCCGCAGCTCACAGAGGTTGGTGCGTCTCGCTGTCCAGGCGAGGCTCCTTTCTCCCAGCGCTACCTACCTGACTGACTCAACTCTGCTTACCCACGCTCCCGAAACAATTATGCTGGGGAGTTAATAGCGTAAGGAACTAACAGAGCCTTCTGGAAGTAACCTTCCGCTTAAAACTGATATGCCTGCTTTCTCAAACAGATGAGGGTAATTAAAGAAAAAAGGGTATGAGTTCTGCGGCCGCTGACTGGGCAAACGCGAGGCAGAAGAGAAGAGATTCTGCTGAATGAGTCAGTGTTTCTAGCCTTCCGAGTTTAGGTGCTTGTTACAAAATGGAATAGTTCTGAGTAGCAAAGATGGTCTTTGAAATTGTAGCTGGCTCCTCTTGGGACAATGCCTCCAAATGCAAAATTATCATACAAATTTGCACGCTAAGGCAGATCTGTAACAAATGCAGTAAAACAAAACTAAGAATGTTTATATAAAAGGGCATTTTCATTTATTCTGATCATTAACAAATGTTCTTCTCAGGTTTCAATCTGGAAAGTTTTACGTAAGCGAAGAGCAATTTGCAAATGATGTTTTAAACCTGTACTGTTTCTCACAACTGGGTTCCACTCAGTCACTTCCTGACTGCGTTAAATGTAATGGCAAAACGTGCTCTGATTAAATAACTAAGCCCTTGGCAACCGCAATATGCAGCTTATCTGACAACTCCCCATAAACCTGGAAAACTTTTATCCTCTTTTTTTACTTTCTTCTCTTTCAACCAAGGAATTGTTTTCAACAATGCAATTAGAGAGAACGCAAGAAATGAGGAACAAAAGTTTTGAAGCAATAGAAAAAAAACGTACTTTATATAACTATGTTAGCAACTCAGATATTTGTATATTCAGCATCCCAATCGTTTGTAATTAACTGTGGTCCTCCCATAGTTGTAATTTACCACAGATGAAAATAGCCACGAGTAAGAGAATTGCTCTTCAGCTACTGAAAATGAATGTGACTCTTACACTATGAAACATTTCCCCCAAACATACTATGAGCTCAAATGACAACAGGATATCAAATGCTATCAAACAGGGTATTTTTTCTGGGCCTGTACCTAGCCATACTCAGAACACATTTTTGGTGGCTTAGATAAAATTAAATCCAAGTCCTAATAGTTACTTTTGTGAAATAAAAGGCACTGCAAGTTTTTGTGAAGCAGAGACTTGTTTACCTTGGCCCATCTTGACAACCAAGTGATGAAACACTGCTGCTTCACAAGCAGTTTATCAATTGCATCAGACAGTTCGTCACGCTTGGATTTTAAGGTGTATTTTTTCCTTTGTCTGCCCCCTGCCTCCCGTATCCTTCAGGAGTCTCGAAATAAGAATCGTGACTGTGCAGGTCAGAATGACAATGCACTGCTTTCCATAAATGTAATTTCCTGACGACAGCTTACAGCTTCTTGTAAGCGTGGATTGACCGCAATCCATGTAAGGATTCCTCTGCTGCCATCTGCTTCTCATTCAGGTTTACCTGAACTGATACTCCCAAAGGGCAGATGAGGATCTGAAGTTATGCCCTGTTAGTCTCTTACTATTTAGTGGCGAGGCGCTTCGTACCTGGATGCCCTGAAGAAAATGCTTGCATCTATTTTCTCAGTTTAAAGCATTTTACTTCTTCCCTTCCCTTTGCCTCCATTTCCCCCTTCCTGGTGATGTAGGTTTTTAATAGTCTTGCTATCTCACACGTGACCTAGTTCCAGGTTCTGC
>NW_024884824.1:0-14495 GCF_019232065.1 Centrocercus urophasianus
GCGAGGCAGCGCCGCCCGCAGCGCGGTGCCGGCGGGGGCGGACGGACGCCGGGTGCCGCGACGCCGCCCCAACCGCGCGGAGCTCCGCGTGCAGGGCCCGCACGGGGACTCCCGCGGCCGCGCGTTTCCGACCCTCCCTCGATGACGCAGGGGGCGAACCGCCGCTTTGTGCGCGGAGTTCAGACTGCCCGCGGCCCGGCGGACGAGGGGAAAGGCCGCGGCTGCGAGCGGCCGCCTGCCGTCCCGTTTTAGCATCCCCGCGACGGACGGGAGCAGCGCGAGTCGGAAGCGTTCGGAATAAAAGCCCGCAACTGCTCCGCTCAACAACTCGCATCCTTCTGATGTCCCCCTACTCTTTCTGCCGCTCTCACGGCATTTTAGGAGCGCAATTCCACGACCGTATTCTCCCCCCCCCATACACACACACCGGTGGGGCACCAGTCTCAGCCCCGCACGCACAGGCAGCGCAGCGCTCGCTCCTCCTGGCAGCACGTTCCCGCTAGGGGACACCGCCGCTTTCCCCAGCAGCCAGGCCCAAGGACACGGAAAGGCACCGCGCGGGCACGCAGCTCCCTGCCCGGCCAATCCCCTCCTGAAGGAGGAAGGCCGCTTTTCCCCTGCGGTTCCTTGTGTTTGAACCGCGTGGTTTTGCGGTATTTTATGCTGAACGCGATTTGATTCGTCCCAGTAATCTAATCTTACTATTTCAAGTGGGGAAAAAAAAAACAAACCTACAGTCGCTAGGAAAAAAAAAAGCAAGCATGCACTTTTTAATCTCTCTTAAAGCCTCCAGCCTCGGCAGTGGGCTAGCAGCAGGGCTGCAAAAACAGTATAAAACGATATAAACGATAAAACAAGGCCCAGAGAGGCAAGAAATAATGATATTGCAGAATAGGACCATGTGAAGATGAACTTCCATTCCTCCGCTGCTAATAAATAAATACAGGGTTTTTCAAACCCTATAGGATACGCTGTGTTTCACTGTCATGAGTTCACACAAGCTCAGCTAGCAAGGCAGCCGGGCCTCCTCCAAGTAGACCCACACCTTATCACATGCTACAAGCAATGATTGCCAGAAATACATAAAGAGAAAAGAGAAACCCAACAGCATCCCACTGTTCAGGAAAGCCCACGCTGACACTAAGGTTAATGACACACATGAATTACCACTTAGTGCATTCACAAGTGATTTCAAGAGCATTTCCAGCAGACACACATCTCCAACTCCACGCACTTGAGAGTCTGGCAGAGAAGGCACTTGGATAACAGGAATACAGTGTAAGTGAACCACACCGCCTTACACTTTGGAATACAGGAGTAAAATAGCTCTAAGTTCACCCTTTCCTAATAACGCATACGAACAACTCCATTCAAGTTCAAGGAAACAAGTTGCACCTTTATACTGATTATTCCTTAATAGTGAAAGACGACCCAAGAGAAGAAGCGGGATGGGATTAACTGCATGCTAGGCAGCTGATGTACAAATTCAAAATAAGACAAAGGGAAAGGTTTCAGCTGATCTGCAATGAGAAAGGCTCACCTATCCAGCGCTTTCTCGGGCAGTCCTCAAAACCAGTACAACACCCAGCAACTACAGAGGAATTGCAAGTCTCATATCCCACAGTTTCCCATGCCAAGTTTCCTTTTCCATCACAGTTCTTTGGAAACATCTCTGTTAGCAGATTGTAGCTTCCCTGAGGAATGTCCTTCACGAGCTTTGTAACTCCACATGCTAAAATGACAGCCCTCTAATGGCACCTTTATCCTTCCATGCCCATCTCTGATGGCAAACATTGAATCGGAAAGACAGACATGTACTTAACTATTTTTATCCACAGACGATTCCAGAATGATAAAGCTATGGCCAGAAAAGGCAAATTATCATAAAGCAGTTACTGATTCTTGGCAGTGATTGGTTTGACTTTGCTTGTGTAAAGAGCCAAGGGCAGGCAGCAATCTGTCACTGGGTGGCATTTGCAGTCTACGCGAATGCCTGCAATAGTGATGGGATATGGTTTTAAGCTGAGACAGGAGAGGTTTAGGTCAGATATCAGGAAGTTTGTGACACAGAGGGCGGTGACACACTGGAACAGGTTGCCCAAGGAGGCTGTGGATGCCCCATCCCTGGAGGCATTCAGGGCCAGGCTGGATGTGGCTCTGGGCAGCCTGGTCTGCTGGTTGGCAACCCTGCATACAGCAGAGGGGTTGAAATTAGATGACTATCGTGGTCCTTTTCAACACAGGCCATTCTATTATTCAGTGATAACAGAGGAACAATACTCAGCTGCCATCCAAACTAGAAAGTTTCAAGTAACTTCAGAATTCCAGGCCAGTTTTGCACAGAATCCCCATGCAATTCACCTCGAGCAATTACAGAGATAGCCCACTGTTGAGGACAGCAACCATGAAACTGCTGCCACTTCACTGCATTGCAACCCTCTGACGTAACGAAATAGATTTCAGAAACACCAAAGAGGATGCAACAGTCCCCTTTATCAGCCTATCACCATAATCACTAGCATCCCCTGTGGATTCCATTACAGAAAATAGCAGAAATAATGGCAAGATAAACACAATGTGCCCCTCAAAGAAGCTGCGAGATACTAAGCAGGGTGGCTGGACTGTACTAAGGCTGTCTCTGACTACACCATATCAGGTTGGACAGACCTAGGCTCCTAGTGTTCACTATTTGTGCAGCCACATAGTGAGGAAAACACGCTCAGGACTGGATACCACAGATAAATAGAAAGGAGTCATTCAAAATAACAGAAGTCTCAATACCGGCATGATTTCTTGTGAATGCAGAATAAGACAGACAGCTGTGTCTCAAAAAATATTGCTATACGCAATCCCTTGCATAATTGTAATAAAATTATTCCTTATGAGTCAGTCACCATACCTTTGATCAATAAATACCGTTATCTTACACCAAATTCGTCTTGGCCTGAGCATACATCATACTGCATTCTGATTTCAAGACACACACTACAGAGTTGCTCAGCTTCCATCAGTAAAACATAGCGGCTGACTCTTTGATCAACAGTCTGCAATTCCTCACTACCAACTAGAACTAGACTTGGAAGGTGGAAAGAGCGTGCGAGTCTGAACGTCCCATTCTAGCAAGCCATTCAGTCAGCCTCATATTTACCATAGAAAATAATAATGACTGAAAAGCATACGTTAAATTAGGTTTTATAACAATGAACTTAGTTTTGCAATGTTGTTTTTTTTTTTCTTAAAGCACCAAAGGAGCACTGAAAGCAGCAAGGTAGAAGCCTGAAATCTAGACAGAACTGAATACCACAGCCAGGCCATTACTGCTACACAAACACATCAACCACAGAGCACCTGCACCAGCTCTTTCCATTAATATCTCAGAAAAGGAAACGCCGGCAAATATGACACAAAATTTCAGCTGCCGCTCAATTTTACATCTGATTTCAAAGTGTCACTGAAAACAGAGGTTCGTGTCTGCAGCAGGAATGCTCCAAGAGCTACACAAAGTAGCACATGCAACTGGAGGGGCATCATTTTGTTTCATCCTCACTGATATTTAGCTAGCAAAAATGCAATGCATTTCTTGACAGTGTGAGAACTCACACCAGTGTAGTAGCAATTTCTCTTTTGACACCATGTGAACTCGCATTCTAAAGCTATGTTCATGTTAGGGACATTTAATCCTTGCAGTAGAGCAACTATTCTGCACTTCACTCAAAGTTTCATGGCTGATTTTTTTTCTTTCATCTAGCTAATGGGCCTCATCTCAGCCCTTTGATGAAGGCAGCACCAACTTACGCTGAGAGTTCAGTGTGGTTCATAGTACATCCAGATTCTGGTTTCTAATCAGCACAGCCTTCTACAGCACACTGCTCTGCACTTAGAATAATTTCGGTCAAGCTGTCTGAGTAAGGAGACAAAGACCAATCACCACAATATGTCAGCACTACTGCAATGTCCACCAAATGCCCACTTGTCTTGTAGAAGAGGCAGTTCAATCAAATCACGTCTGGACGTGAAGGATACTTGGCTTTGTTTAACGCCAACGTACACATAATCAAATCAAATGTAAGTTTTTACCAGATCTAAGTCTATCACATCTAACAACTGATAGAAACCAAAGGGTTCACAGGTTCACAGCTAAAATAAGTAAGCGGAAAACAACTTCAATGATGATGAGAGAAGACAAGGAGATGCAGATACCGGAACAGGTAACAATTAGGGACTTTGTTACACAGACACACGTAACTGGTTCTCATGCTGATAACGGAGTAATAACCTGAAATTTCCTCTCCAAAAGAAGATTTGCCTTAAAAATAAACATTGGTTCAAGCGTTTCTTTTCTCGAGGGAGGAGCTAAGCCTTAATTCACTGCATATCCATCTCCTCCCTCCTTAACGAAGGCTATCAATTTACTTGATAACTTACAGGAACTTCCAGGCAGAAAAAAGCCTTCAGAGATCACAGACAAACAGTCTGTGGTATCATCATTGTTGTCTTTGTAGCACAATATTCTTCCATCAGACTGTAATCCTGCAGGGGCTCATTTTCAGATGTCCATGAAAGTACATGAAAGTAGTTTCATGCACACCTTCCACCCCTCTGTGGCAATACCATTTACAGAATTAAACCAGAATTTCAGCTCGCACCACAAGAGGATTTCCGATGGAACACCACATTCAAAGAAACGTGGCTCAAAGACAAAGCATCACCCACAGACAAGAACAGCAGATCATGTCTGTGGTACCTTCAGATCTGCATAGAGAGTAAATCCAAAGATTACATCATCTAATTAACTAACATACACATCCACGTTAGGGGCTCTGTGTCATGGCAGACAACTATAACAACTCCTTTTCAGAGACGCTGCTCCTTTCGGGATGGCAGTTTATGCTGTTACATAAACCACAAAGGTTTTGCTGTGAAGGGCTAAACACTGTAAGGATGGATAAGTAATCAGGAAGTAGAAGCAAACAAAATCCATGTATTATAAACCAATTGTTAAGAAGGCTTGTGATAGAAACACTTTGACTGTTCCAATAAACAAAGCTAGTAACTCTGTTCCCAATGGTCCAAAGGGTGATAAGAGTGATACTGTGCACAGGAAGATAAATATTATTTCAATGTAAGGCTGACACTTTCCCTTTGAAACATCAGAAAGGCTTTTTACTTCCACCGACAATGTCGTATGAGCACCTGAAAATATTAAAACCCTTGCATTTCATTTTCCCTAGATAACTCTATTAATCAAGTCTTTCCCCCATTCCCAGCACACAGGTAGCTTTTTATTTCCGGGAACAGGACAGACAAACAGAACTTGAACCAGCTGGTGTTTCTTACGGTAACCTTGTTGGGCTTTACTTTTGTAGTTCATGGGTTAATTTTTATAGTTGATTCACTAATTATGATTAATGATTCCCGAGCGACAAATCCAGATAGATAAGATAGATTAGCGGATGACTGGAAAGTGTCCAAAAGGAGAAATACAGATACGTACATATACACTCCCCTCAAATTAAATAAAAAAATCATCAGCATTCATAGAGTCATGGAATTGGTCGAGTTGGAAGGAACACTTAAAAGGCCCAACTAGGGTCGGTCATCTAGTCCAACTCCCAGGCAATTAACAGGGACACCTACAGCTTGCTCAAGTAGCTCAGAGCTCAGTACAGCCTGACTGAGAATGTCTCTAGGAATAAGGCTTCCACCACATCGCTGGGCAAGCAGTTCCAGTGCCTCACCACCCTCAATGTAACTGACTTTTTTATCATATCCAATATATACCTACCCTCATTAAGTATGAAGCCATTTCCCCTTGCCCTATCACCATACATGGTGATAAAGAGTCTGTCCCCTTCTTCCCTGTAGCTCCCCTTTAGATACTGAAAGGCTGCTACCAGGTGACCGTAGAGCCTACAGGTAACCATACTTTAGAATAAGGCCTTGGATACAACCCTCCCACAACATCCTTCTCTCCAAATTGGAAAGGTGGATTTAATGGCTGGACTGTTCAATGGACCAAGAAGCACGTCAGCCACCCTGCCATGCTGATCACAAAGGGCGCTGACCCATGCATCTGATGGCTAGAAATGCTGCCTTTTACTAAATTATACAGGACTCAATTAACTGCATAGTACAGAAAGGGTTCATTGAACAACATGATTTTTTTTTTCCCAAGATACGCAGAAAACAAGTTGTTGTGTGTATCTAAATTAGGACATACCAGAAGCACATACTTCACCTTACAGGGATCCTGAAATGCTCTTAGCATTAGTATATCATCTTTAGTTGTTTCTCTGTTTCAGCCTGCTTTCTCATTAACACCAACAACAGCATCTTCTACCACATCTCCAATGTCAAGCTGCTTCCTACCAAACGCCTTAAGCAACAAACATGGAAATAAAACATGCTGCAGTTTACACTCCTGCAGTCCATTGCTTGCAATGGCACATTACCCAAGTGAATGTTTCCTGGGTCCTTTGTATTTCCTGCCCTTCTGAACGTACTGAATATACTTCTGAACAGCAGCTAAAAAGAAAGAATCCTAGAGAAGAACTATGAGTTTTTAATTGGCATTTCCCCCAGTTGACTGTGGCCAAACATAATACTTAAAGACAGAAAGAGCTCATTTGCAACAGCTCCTTATTCTAAGAGCGCTGCTCTGTTAGTCATTAAGCTATCAAAATCTTACTCATGAGAAACAGGATACTTCATGTCCAAAAAGCAACACTACTTAATGCAGAAGGTATCAAAATATCAGCACTTGAAAGCTTTCAAATACAGGTTTAATTCATTAAGGTCAGCTTCCTGGGAGGAGCACCCTCACCTCCCACTTACCTTCATCTTAAAAGTTTTGTCACCACAGTGAAAAGCAACTTCTAAAAAAGCCACAGTTCATATCTTTCCTTTACATTAATGTAACTTACAATTAGTATATTTAATTTAAACTGCATTTCATTAAACTGGAAGCATTCCAAGACCTGAACAATTCGTTCACACATATCTTACAAAGTTGATGCATGTGATTTTTGATGCAGTGCCACGTGAGATTAACATTCCGATTCCAAAAATGTATGAGCAATTACATCCACTGTTTAGGGAGAAACTGGACTTTAACCCACTTTGATGGAAACGTGCACATATTTACTGCACTACAAAGTTCAGCAACTGTGAGAAGAGTCAGCCAGCTGTGTTTTGCCTATGTGACATCAGGAATTCAAACTCTCTCTCTAAGTTAAGCAGCCCCAAGGTATGTGTATCAGTCAGCCACGTTCCACTCAAGGGGTTTAGTACAGACTGCCCAGGAGGGTTTTTCCTCCCGTTGGTTGCAGTTCCCCGCCCCACATCAACACGCTAATTCTAGGAACAATATAGAACATTTTAGTTCTATTGTTTCTCTGCTATTTGTTCTAGCAAAATTAGCATAGGGGAATGTTTTTCAAAGTTTCATAAGTAAGAGTAGCACAAGAAAGCAGACGGGGCGGGTGACAGCCACTGCAACACAGCAGCAGCCTGACCATCAGCTGTCATAGGCTCTCATAGGAGCACAACCTCCATTTTTTCAGACAGTTCAAACAGCCAGTGGTCCTCAGGAAGCTCAGAGCTCACGAGCATGTGTTCTGCAGAAAGGTTTAGAGGTACGCGTATCTTCCTGCGCACAGGTCAGGCGCTTTAATGCCCAAGCTCTACTCTTTTCTTCATTCATAACTTATTTTACCGTATAGCATGGGTTAATTTCAGTCCATTAAGCTTTTTGCCTGTAACAGGACAGTCCAATTCCATTCCCTTCAGCCATGCGCTCCTGCCACTAAAGCAGCAATAAAACTGCTCTCAGACCAAAAAGGTAGGAAGAAAGGAACAAAGCGCAGAGCTCTTGGGGAGGGGGAAAGAGTTTGAAGATAGGCTAAGTAGAACAATGCAGTCCATGTTGCCAGTTGTCCTGCAGTTATTTGGCTCAGACACACGGTAGAACTAAATTCTAACCAGGTTCTTGGCTCAGCTGAGTTTTAAGAGCTCCAGGTTATCTAGTTAACCCCCTACGTAAGTAGGTAACAAACGCATAAATGGAGATTACCCTACTTATGAGGGCACACAGTGCTAGAAGTACAGCATCCTAAACCTGAGGGGACACTTTTACCTGTCAAACCCCAGTCCTGCTGCCGCTGAAACTAAGTACAATTAACTGCAGTGCTAACAGGTCTGATCCCAGGTCAGGATCTCTACCCTGTGAGTAAACATAAAGCCACATTCCTCAGGGACCTCTAAAAGTAAGAAAATCTACTAAAAAAAAAAGAAAAAAAGAAAAAGAAAAAGAAAGAAAGAAAAGAAAGAAATGAAAAAATAAATTAAAGTCTACCTGTTTCCACAGTTTCAGTCTCAATTTCTTGTTCCTCTGCTACATCTTGCATCAGATAAGTCTCGTCATCATAAACCAGGACCTGAGCAGCATAACCCTGTTCTAGTCTGGCACTAGGAACTGGCTCCACAATCACAGCTGGGAATTCAGAGACTGGCTCATTTTCCTATAGAAAGGGAAAAACAAAAAAAAAACCCTCTAAATACTGCACTGTTGAACTCCAAATCAGTGTTTTTCTCTTATGCTTTTACAGATTTTTTGAATAATTATAACAATTCTGAAGATTTTTAAAGGAAATTTTCTTCTAAAGGAAGAGATTTAAAAAAACAACCAAGTAGAGCTTATTGTTCACGCAGGGGATACTCCTGAATCTCAAAGGTCTTTTTTACTGACTCTAAGCACTTAAAGTTATCTGATGCTTTAAATCTTAAGATATTGGAAAAGACCAAGCTTCTAAGTTACTCAGCTTTACCAAGTGTTTCTTCTCACTCTGCTCCTAGCAAAATGTAATCAAGCCTTTCTGCATATACTGCAGCATACCTTTGTCTGACCCATATCTTATGAACATTCATGCTTTGGATTAAGTATGTAAGTTACCATAAAAGAGCTAGCTAATTTGAAGCCCACATGCCTATCTTTCTTTGTTTTAGGATCAAAATGTCTGTGGCAGTATATTTAATCTGTTCAGGTGTTGCAGGAGTGGAATCCTGCCAGCTACAGTATTTCCTACTACCTACAGGACAGTAGAATGCTTTTGTTGTGGTTTTTTTCTTTTTTTTTTTTTTAAGAATGCAAAATACAAGCAGATACAATGTTTGAAAAAGGTCCTTCTATTGTTTTGCTCACCTGATCCTACCTTAAGTCACACCTAAGACCATTAATTTAAAGAGATGCTTAATACGCAATTTAATTCCGGAAGCTCAGTCTACAATTGTACAGCAGACTTCAGAGCTTCCTACTTCCACTTCTCTGCAATAAAACAACGATGTGCTAAGAGATCCTTGAAAAGCCATCTGCTCTGTAAACACTCCCTCGTCCACCTCACACACATGCCTACAGCAGCTTTTTCTTTCAAATTAGGATCGAAAGTCTAAAGCACGTTAGTAAATAGATTCTGCTTATTTGTCTAACCTCGTGGTTTTTCATCCCATTGCTGTCGAACTCCAGGCCAGGGCCTCCAGTGTCAATCACTGCTGATGTCATGGTGCATCCCCTGAAGAGGCTTGCAGAGTTGCTATCTATCCCAAGGACTATAATGCTGATGGGCTGAGGTTATCAAAGGCTTACATTCACAATCCACTTCTGTACAACTGCTAGGCGAGGGCGGCTGAAACACAAAATAATTTTAAGTTATTTGCACCGCTGATGTTAAAAAGACTTTCACCAGTTAAGAAAGTTACTGCATGCTGTATCTCTACATCAAGAAAGGGCACCAGCGAACACGAGAGAAAGATTGTGCTGACCTTGGTAAAGGTAACACTGAACACAGCCATATAGAAAAGACAGAGCTTACTTGTCAGACTAACAGACTAACTTTTTATTAGAAGATAATAAATAACAACCATGTTGACGTTTGACATCAGTGAGAAATTCAAAGTTACAGAGGTACAGATACATACAAACCATGCAATTTGGGCCAGCACGGCTTTCCTAGAGCTACTATTAAGTCAGGATATGTTTTTTTTAAATGACACTTTCTTTTTTCTACCGATTCCACAGCCATAACAGCTATAGATTCATTATAACACTTTCAACCATATTGCCTTTTTTATATAACACACAACCCATCAACACACATCGGATGGTTATCTTTTAAATTAAAGAGCACTGTAGCAGCACCACTTTTTCCCTTTTCTAGAGGAAACTGTCCAAAGTCTGAAGAAGGTCACTGCACATCATAACACTCTAAGCTGGGTAAATCACAGACTGGTTGAGCTTACAGAGATACACAACCTGCAACTTCTTCCATCTCTCCTGACCAGACTGAGGAGTAGAGCTTTGTTTCTAAACAGCTACAGTATATTTACCTTAAGTATTACTGTTTATCTCCTGTTTCTTTCCAAGAGGCAGATAAACCCCGGGCAGTGAGGAGCAGTTTGCTACAGCACGATGCAACCTAAGAAGTTTAGCTTCTTAGCTCCACAGGAGAAAGCACATATTCCATGTCAGACATAAGAAGCCAATCTGATATCAACTACCCTTGCAGCTAACTCCACTGAGATCAATGCATAGGAGCAGGTTGGATGAGCCAACCTGATCTGGTGTAGTACCAGATCTACAGGCTGGTGGCCCTGCCTGTAGCAGAGGGTTGGAACTCGATGATCCTTGGGGACCCTTCTAACCCAAGCCCATGATTCTATGGTTGTAGTACAACTCCAAAGCCCAACATAGACAAAAATAACCAAAAGGAAAAGTAAAAAAAACACTTATCCTGGAAACAGACTGTTCTACTTTTCCGTGATCATCCACATTAGAAATACTGCCAAGCACAATCATAACCCAACAAAAAAAGAGTCCAACAAATGGAAAATTTATTTCAGTTTGGAAGCGCAGGCTCCAACCAATTCCAAGCCCCAACATTATTCCAGCAATTCAGGAATAACGCATTGATACAAAAGCAGAGGGAGCTTCAGGCAGCACTCTTGCATAGACTAACCTGGTCCCCATGCTGTATAGCAATGCAAATAAATACTCATATACTAGACCACGACTGCTGTCTGTCATATTGAACCTACGATAATCCCACACAGGTGGCTAACGCAGCTGCAGCAAGAGAGAACGCTTCGTGTGTAGATCAGATTATGCCAAAAAAGAAAGAAAGAAAGAAATGTATTTATTTGGCTTCTAGGAATGAAGAAGCTTAGACGAATTCTGCACTGATTTCTCTCCAAGTGAATAAGCAATTACCTACAGAAGCAGAGGTAGGGCGATGTAAGGAACACATATGCTCTTAGATGATCCTCACTTTCCAGGCACAGCCAACATTTCTAACGAATAAAACCCTCCAAGAGAAAAATACATGGGAGAATCATTAAGGCACTACATCCTCGCGTTCGCTAAAAGGTGGTATATTTAGACAGATGACACAAAACAGTCCAGGAATCAACGAAAGCTACAGAGCCTCTGGAAATCAGGATTACAACTTCACACAGAGACTCTTCCTATTCAGTAACTTATTCAACAACCTTGCAGGGTGGAAAAAGACAGCAGCCCACCGACCCAGCCTGGTTTAGCCGTGCTCAAACAAACAGAACAACACACATCCTGGTAGGCGTGGGCTGTGCACGCGATAGAGTCCTGCAGACACATCTCTTGTTGAAGGAAGTGGCCAAGCATTCGCTCTCTACCCTATCGCAGAGCAGCACGCCCCAGTACACCCTCCTGCCTCCACCTTGAATCTCAAACAACTCTGGGCCTGTTCCCCATCAAGTCCCTTGCAACAGGGAAAAGGGCTTTGCTGCACCACATCTAATTCTTTAAACACATATCCTGTGGGAAAACAGAAAGAAACCGAGCTGCTCTCACCCTCAGAAATAGAATCGCAAAATGGTCTGTGCTACATACCCAAGCACCTCCCCACAAGAAATCCAAACACTCCTATGATGCTTTCTGCAACTACCAGACAAGGTTAAAAACACTGCATGCCACAGCTGTGCTGAGCACGTAACAGCCATCCAAAAACAGAACCTTAAGTCAATCCCTCAGCACACAACCGCTCTCCACTTAACAGCAAAGCAAGCACACAGCTCGAAAGAAATGGAAAACTGAAGTCGATAAGCTGGCATGAACAAGATGGCACAGCACGTCACCTCCCCTACGCCAGGTTTGGCTCGAAACAAAACTCAGCATAAATCTGCAAGTCGGTTTAGTTTCACTTCAATTGTAAGCACACAAAAGAAAAAGAAAACGCGGCGCTTGAAAAAAGCTCCACACGCTTGCACCCACACAGAACACAAGAAAAACACCCGGAACGCTGGGTAACACTGATGGGAGGCAGCTGCTCCTGCAGCACTCAGAAAACGTGTACGAGCCTCTGGAACAATGTCTCCCTTTTATTCGGTTGGCATCCAGAACCCCAAGGATAGATTTATGTGGATACCTACACAGATACAGCCGCAGGAGCAGGACCGAGGCCAGCAGCACTATCACACACCAGGGCTTTCAAGCAGGCCTTCCTTTGGGTCGGTCAGAATAGCTAAAGAAGTTGGCTTGCACACAGAATCAGTTATACAGACAGAAATGCAGCAGCTGAGATCGCTGCCGAATCCCACTGACTGCAACCAAGGCTTCCTACGGGTACAATAGCAGTCTTGCACAGGCAGCACCTCGAGCACACCAGTAAATGTCACTTTCACCCTGAGACCTACAAACTTAAAAAGAAACACGTTATGCCAACTGAAAAGCCTTTCCAAGACGTTTACCCTGACAGAAGAAATTGTGAGTTCACTGTGGTTTGTTGAAACGCGGAACAAGTCTAGAATCAGAGAAGCTTCTGCAAAAGCAGAAAAAAACAACTTCTCCATAGCTAAAGAATCACAAGGTCTGCCCAAAAAGCTGATGTGGGGCAATCTCTGTATTTCAGGAAAACAAAACAGACAGTCCAGGCTAGTTGCAGCAGCTTATCAACTACAACAAACGGGTACAGAAAAACAACTCAAACAGGGGAGTGCTCAGAGCACACTGTCCTGTCACAACACGTGTCCAAGCATCAGAGCCCCCACCTCACAAGGCAGTCATTCTACTGGTGAACACACAGGAATTATTACCACGGCTCCAATTAACAGCGTACCAACACAGCAAGGATCTCGAGGAACTCAACTTCCACGTGTATTTAACAAGAAATGTGACCATCCAAAGTTTGTTCTGGAAGCTCAATAGCTGAAGCCTATGAATCCTATGGACATGCAATTTCGTGGTGACATAAAAAGCACCAGCACTCTGCAGAAAGCTTTGTGACTTCAGTACACCTATCTGGACCCCGCCATGTTTTACCCTACAAACAGGCTCCCTTCCCACTGGCCCTGAAACCCCTCTCGCCCCTCACCGCCCTGCTTGGTCCCAGGCCTCCTCTCTCTGCCGTGCCAATTGTTGGCCCTTAACATCCGTTCCCACTCCGCAGCGGATCAGAGTAGGGAAAAATTATTCATCACTTTACATAATAAAAAAGCGGGGACCAACGCAAAGAAAAAAGTTAAGGATGCGGGTTTAAAAACAAAACAGCACAACAACAAAGGAAGTGGCGTGCACAAGACCGGATTCATATTCGAAGGATGTTCTAGAGGCCAAAGGGGTGAGAGCATTCAAGTCAGGAAGTTATGGAGATAGAAACCCTAAGCCCTCTAAGCGACCGCGCAGCACGAGGATGCACAGCCTCACGTTCTGGGGCTTTCTGAGGTAGGCATGGCTGGAACCTCATAACAGAGTGCCACCAAAGGGGCCATACAACACCTCCCTTTTCTAAATAACTGATAGCAATGGAGATAAGCAGAGGGCAGGGAACCCTGGCTCACACCCACGGCACGGTCCCACAAGGACCTGCAGCCTTTTATTTCGCTTCCTCAGGATCCGGGAAGCAACGGCTCGTGCAAACAACCCCAGATCCAGACCTCTCTGTTCCTCGGCACCCAATTAACCAAGCAGCTGTACCAAAGCCCCAGGAGGAGCTTTCAGCACACGCTAGCGCGTTGCTACAAAGCTTTCTCCAACACGCCAGCAGCATTCACACCGTTTTAACCCAAAATTACGGCACGAAACGCGGTCCCCATTCTACACCTTTCGGGCCACAAACCGCGGAGCAGCCTGGACGCGCTACTGCTAGAATCCCACTTCTGGGAGCGCCGAGGACCCTCCAGCGCAGCGCGTGGGCCGGCCGCACCCGCTCCGCGCCGGAGCCGCCGAGGACAGAGGCAACGCACTCGAAGCACAAGCCCAGCGGCGGGCACCCCGAGCCGGGCCGGGGGAAGGGGAGCGGCCGGCCGGGCGCCGCTCCGGCAGCACGCATGACAGCGAGAGAGCGAGCGGCCGGCGCCGCGCTGCCATCTTCCCCGCGCCCCGCGTAAACAAGGGCTGCCCCGCCGCCCCGCAGGCCGCGCCGACGCTGACAGCCGCCGGGAGCCGCCCGCCGAAGGGGCACTCGAAACCG
>NW_024884825.1:0-27490 GCF_019232065.1 Centrocercus urophasianus
AGAAAGAAAATCTAGAGAATTGATATTTTCTATATATTTAAGGAACAACTTCATGCCACTTTTAAATAAGTCTGAGTCCTTCCTAATAAGATGCCTAACAATGTGTGAATTATACAGCCATAAAACCGATACTTCCATCTGACATTTGCTGGTAGGAATAAATCAGATCTCAGAGAAGAGACACTGGGATTTCAATGGGCATTATCATAACTTTAAATGTATTAGTGGTGATGTGAAAGCAGGACATTGTTACACAGACAGACATGCTGTGTTCATAACCAATGGTAATTTGGAGAACACATAATTTGCTCCTACCAAAATAGCACAGCATGTGGTTTTTTTGCCCTTTTTAGTATACAGCCTGATCGTTTCTTTTGGCTTGTTGAAAGAAATGTGCTCTGCACAAACTGAGCGAGAGCTCAGACCTTCCTCAGCTCATACAAAACAGGTGGGCACGCATGGGGAAATGGAGTTTTTTAGAAGCAGCTAATAGGATCAACAGAGGATTACAGAAACGGAAACCAAACAAGGAGTTGATTCAAAACCAGAATCGTGGAATCATAGGATCACCAAGGCTGGAAAAGACCTCAGGATCATCCAATCCAACTGTCCAACATACCACCAATGTTCCCCATTAAACCACGTCCCTTAGTACAACATGTAAAAGTTTCCTGAATACCTCCAGGGATGATCACCCACCACCTCCATGGGCAGCCCATTCCAGTGCCTGACCACTCTTTTGGAGAAGAAATTGTTCCTATTATCCAACCTGAATCTCTCCTGGAGCATCTTGTAATAGCCTTTGCCTATGGCATAATGGAGATCTACCAAAAAAAAACCCACAACGAATAGAGGAGGAAAAAAACCCAATAACAACTAAACCCATTGGAGGAAAGCAGTGCCGTATCCCAAGCACAGCAGCAGGGCAGAGCCAGCACACCCTTCTGTTTCACTGCAGGCAAATCCTAACTGCTGTAGCACGTTTATTTCCAATGAATCACGTCAAAGCTACACGGCCAAACCCCAAACTCTCACTGAGAACACGGGGATTGTTGTCATTGTTATTTTATTTTTGTCCTCTGAGCTCAGGAGGTCTGCAACCGATCGGAGATGCCAGCAAGCCCAGGCCACCTCAAATCACAATGCATGCATTTCCCACACCCCTGAGTCACTCATTTGAAGGATTTGTTTGGAAACCGGAAAAAAAAAAGTCGTCATCATGCTTAAATTTAGAAAATGCTTCAGATATGAGAGCTCTGACCTCCTCCCATCTGCACCTGCCCTGGGATGCAGCGAGGTCAGAGCCCATCTGCACAGGGTTCAACCCGCTGGGACCTTCCATCCCAACCAGACCCGCAGAGAGAGCAGGCAAAACGCTCTGTGCTTTTCCAAAATGCCTTCTGCCATCCCTAAAAATTAGCATCTGCACTTTGCCACTCGCACAGCTGCAGCGTGACAGCCAGGCCGGTGCCAGCGTCCATCAGGACCGCTGGGGGAATGGGAAATGAGTCCTTGGTGTCAGCTGTCAGAGATCCTGGTTGTGCTAGAGAGGGCTGGTGGAAAAAACCTATAGGAGTAGATGGGGAATTTCATCCTTTGCATCTTTTCCCCTTAAAACTCGGAGCGAATGTCTGCAAACATGTGGAGGAATCAATCTGTTGTCTGTGCTGCTAGCTTTCAGATCCTCATGGTTTTGTTATTTATCCACTTCATTGCAGTAAAGAGCATCAAGAGCCGGGCTGGAAAGGATGTTTCCATGAACATTAACCCCCAAAATTACTTTTTTTCATGTAAATATTTCTTCTTCCTCTCTCCCCTGGTACTGATTTAGTGACAAAGAATCACAGAATCATAGAATGGCTTGGTTTGGAGGAGACCAGTTCCAACCCCCCTGCCACATGAGAGGTGCTCCAGCCGTTTGGTCACGTTTGGTTCTCATGTTCCCACATCTTCAGCCTGTTCAGGTCCCTCTGGATGCCATCTCTTCCTTCTGCTGTGTCAGTGCACTGCTCAGCAGTGCTATCTGCAAACTGATGAGGGTGCACTCGATGCCATCATCTGTGTCACTGATTAAGATGCTGAAGACCACCAGTACTAACACAGACCCCTGTGGGACACCACTCATCACTGCCCCTACCTGGACACAGAGCCACTGACCACGTTCTTTTGGCTGCAACCATCCAACCAATTCCTCATCCACTGAACAGTCCAGCCTTCCAGTCCATCTCTCTCCAATTTAGAGATAAGGATGTGGTGCAGGATCACGTCAAAGGCCTCACAGACAGCCAGGAAGATGCCAGCAGTTGGCATGGTTAGTGAGCATGGTGGGGGCGGGTTGGGGTTGGCCTTTGTGATCTTGAAGGTCCTTTCAACCTTAATGGTTCTAAATGGTTCTATTGAGAGACATGGCCAGTGGATATGGTGAGGATGGACGGGTTGGGGTTGCACTTGGTGTTCTTGGAGATCTCTTCCAACTTTACCAATTAAATGACTCTCTGATTGCCCTCTTCTCCGCGGCGATGGATATCAGCTTTGGCTTCGGTAACACACCAAAATGGGAGCAAAGATGTGATGTGTTAAGCACCTACAACGAATCTCACGAGAAGTCAGCAATCAGTGAATGATGCCTGGCAGAGCCACCCTTCTTGCTGCACAGGCCAACCCTGGAGGGGCATCACGGGGGACAAAAAAAAATAAATGCATTGTGTCAATGTGCAGGCATCTGGAGCCATCCCAGCAGCAGATCTTAGACTGCAGGACAGATTTTGTTTGTTTGTTTTGCACTGTTGCTTGCCAGTGCAGAACCTCACTTTGGGCATTTGTCCTAACGCACAATTTGCATGCCAGATGCTCTCTCGTATTGCTAATTGTTGAAACAAAGTGGGTACTGAATGAAGTCCTTTGAGGTTGGCGGGGGCTTCAACCACAGCCAGCGTTGAGCTAATTCTGCTTCCAATGAATGGAACAGGAAATGCACATTGGCAAAATGCTACCCACTGTTGGTTTTTTGTTTTGTTTTTTTAAAGAAAAAACACACAACAACACAAGAATGAAAGCACTGGAACAATGGTGAATGCCCTCAGAAATTCTTTGCTAAGGTGAAACATCATGCTGGCCTCTCTGTGCCCTCAGTGTGGTCTGACTTTTGGGTGGCGCTGCCTGGAGCCAGGAGTTGGACTTGATGCTGCTTATGGGTCCCTTCCAACTTGGGATATTTTGTGATTCTAAGTGATTCCCAGTCCTTATCAGCTGGGACTCCGACATCTCAAAGAAGCATCCACTCTGAGAATGGATAGCACAGGCACACTGAGAGCCCACCGCTGTGCAGGAGCAGAAGGGGATCATCTCTTTGAGGGCACCCCTTGGCTTTCATCAGCATATTTGCATTTCATTTGCTGTTTCCTAACTCAGTCAAGCTATCAGCAGACCTTCCCACGCCTCTGTCCATTTTTAAGTGGCTGAAATAATTCAGTACATCAGTGAACATTGCCTTCTCCCCGCTTCCACATCATTTATGAATTGATGGCACCGCTCAGGCACCTGTAGGATACCCGTGGTACCACGGTGAAAAAAGAACATTTCCTCCTTTCCTCTGTTTTCTGTCTTTTGCACTGTTATTAATCCACCAGAAAATCTCATCCTGTGACAGCTTAAGTTCTTCAGGAGTCTTTGGCAAAGGACAGTGCCAAAGTGTTGGGGAAACTCAAGGACACTCTCCTGAGTGGGCGGTTTTCCTCCCCATTCCTGTCTCCTCCTCAGAACTCAAACAGATTGATGAGGAATGACTTCACTCCATAAAACTCAGGCTGACTCTTCCTCTGTATATCACATTTATTCATCTGCCCATGAATGCAGCTCCAGAGATTCAACAAAGCTGTCTGGTGTGGAAATAAAAACAACGACCACCGCCGGTCCTGCCTGCATCCAGCACTGCCTCACCTCTGTGTCCTCCTCTTCCCACCTCTATTTATGCAGCCGAGTGGCAGCTGGAAAATTCAAGCCTGAATTTTCTTAAAGCTCTTGAGTAAATTAAAAGAGCTTTTGTTTGCAGTTACTCTTCATTGCACTGATTTGTTCTAGAATCTCCCCCACTAAAATTGTTCTGAAAGATACTTCACTTTTCTTGCTGGCAGCAAAAAAAAAGGGCTCCTCCCAAGCTACAAAGTGATGCAAATAATTAATATAACATTTCAGCCACAGCCTTGTTGTTATTCACTGCTCCCTTTCTTCCTGCCATCTACAGACCTCTCACCTGGCTTCCTGCTGCTCTTACATTTGGAAATATTCTGTTGGTGCTCTCTACATTTTTGCCAAGCTTTCCCTCAACACTTCTGGCATTATGACAGTTTTACAAATAGGTTCCTATTTCTTATATTTTCAAGTGTTTTTGGTTTTTTTTCCTGCTATTCCTCAACTGGATGGCAATTCAATTCCTCCTAATTATTTCCTTTGATTTACTGTTTAATTATACTTGGGTTCTTGGGCAGTAAATGGGATTTCAGAGTTAGGATATATTTTTGGAGTTTTTAACAGCATATCACTCAACAGCTTCCACTTCACCTGCATTTTACCTTCTGAGCTGCTTCTTTCACTTCTGCAACAAGCAACTTCCCTTGTTTTATAGAAACAGCCTTACAGACACCCAACATTGTCAAAGAATCATAGAATAACAGAATCGTGAGGGCTGGAAAAGACCCTCAAGATCCCAAAGCTCAGCCCCAGCTCATCCCCACCATGCACACTGATGATGACCCTAAATGGAACCATAGGACCATTAGAGTCAGAGAAGACCTCCAAGATCCCAAAGTCCATCCCCAACCCAGCCCACCATAACCACTGACCATGTCCCCAAAGTTCCACATCTCCACGGCTCTTGAACACCTTGGTAGTAGGCTTTGGTAAAGTGCACTCCTTGAGGAATTCTGCATGTGTACACCCCATAACCAAGCACTGAATGCCAGCCGTCTGCAGAAGCAAAGCCCCCACATTCCAGCCATAGAAAATCCAGGCTGAGTCACCCACCTGGGCCTACTAGCAGCCAGGAGCTAGAACGTTTCTGTGTGTTCAGCTGGGCTGTGCCTCCATCACTGCCAGGAGCACCAACAGAGAGCAAATGAGAGATCTGAGATTGGGCTTCTCTGGATATTCCAGGAATAACAACACTGAGAGTGCTGGTGAATAAATATGGACAGGGAAATGCTGTGCCCAAAGCTCCCCTGCGACAAAGAGACTCTGAAAGCCAGGGACCGGAGAGGGGACCCAACCTGGGGAATTGGTTGGACTCTGAAGGCTGCTATGGAAATCTTATGGTACCCTGAAACTCAGGGCCAGGCTGCAGGCAGAACATTTTATTCTGCTGGAGCTGCACCCGAGCTCTGCATTGACAAGGAGCTCCTAACGCAGAGCAGACCGGGATGGCACCGTTCCCAGTTTGGACTCACCACTTATCAACAGCCAGAGGGCCTGGGACAGTGCACACTCCCCAACACTGCACACGTCTCATTTGGAGCCTCTCTGATGAGAAACCCCAGGATTATTCATTCCCTTCCATCAAACATCTTTGATTCAAACAGCTGTGGGGCTGTGCACAGCTGGCTCTGAACTGTGCAGGTGATGCCCATGATCTCCATGCAGCAGATGAACTCACAGCCACTCTGCTCCAAACCCACAGCTCAGGAAAGCCACGGGACCCCCGCATCTGCAGCAGAGCCCAGATAGAGCAGCTCTGAGTTGGGCAGGAGGAAAATCAGGGAGGGACACACAAAAACGGCATCACAGAGGGGTTGGGGTTTCCCCAGGACAAAGCCAGCTGTCACCCCACAGCAGTGTCAGGCCACTTCTGCCCTTTCCCCACTGCCAGCCCCAGGTTTGGCCAAAACGAGGGCGCGTGTGCTCTCCTAAGTAGGGCACAGCAGTCTGATGCTGTGGTGCTCGGCACGGCGCAGGGCAGTGCCTCCAGCTGTATCCATCCCCCCATATTTATGTTACTGCCGTCGGGATCCATTTTGCTGATGGTGCTGCCTTGCCCTCACTCTGCCCTCCGCAGAATTTCATTAGCACTGCCATGCTGGGGGACAAAACCATCTTTTATTCCTATTTTATTCTCCCACTCCGTGCATCGCGCGACCCAACAGGAGCCCCGCAGCAGCACGCGCTGGGAGCTCTGCACACAGCACCTGGTTCTGATGGCTCCAGGTGGGATTCAAGCGCTGCACACCAGCACCCTTCACAAATTCCAGCTTCACTGCCGAGATGGAAAGGAAATATTTTTCTTCCTTGGAGGTTACGGGATGGTTCTGCAGAGGCATGCGGGGGAGCACAGCAGGATGTTATCTAAAGCCCAGCTCTACGGAGCCGCGTCTCCATCACTGCGCTTCCTGAAAGCAGTGGGAACAGCTGTAGGGTGACCCCGGGCACCAGGCTCAGCCCCCACCAGGCAGCAGCACTGCCCGCGTGACGTGTGGGAGGGGATAAGAGAGGATGCACAGATTTGCACTCCGTCTCAGCGCTGCATCAAGGACATCTTTCTGTGCCAACACACCGCTTCCTGAACTCTCCTGAAGTCCTTGCTTGGAATACGGATGGAACCACCCGAACTGCAGCTCAGAAATTCCCCACCCTCTCCTCCCACCTTGATGAGCAGAGCACCCAGGCTGCAAATCCGCCTATTTCTGACCCTTCTGAGTATATTCAAGGTGTCCCTCCTCTCCTTCCCTTCCCCACATGGGTAAGGATGCAGCACACCGTAACACCTTTCCCACACCACCTCCATCACTCCTCCGTGTGCTCTTTATGCAGCAACAATTACACTTTGCTCAACTTTTCCATTAACCCAAACAGCCCTGAGTCATGTCTCATGAACTAGCAGGTTTTGTTTTCAATCTGATTCAGTACGTCTGCATGCATCAGATAGATGCAAAAGGTTCTGTCCCCCAGGTGCCTTGCAGGGACACATCAGTCTGGCTGCTCTGCAGACAGGGATGACTCCCTGAGATGCCAGACAGCTCTGAACGAGGTCCAAGATTTATCCTAGGCTGCACAGACACTGCAGGCACCTCTAGAACTCATCTGCTAAAAGCACCATCCACCCGTATACGAGCATCTGCAGTGCTCTGAATGCATGCAGCTCACAAACCCCATGTAGTAAAGGCAGATGAACTGGGAGCACCGGGACTCACAGGGCTGCACCTCAGAGCTGCTCTGGCTGCTGGACAGGCTCTCCATAATGCCCACACTCTGGTTGATGGCTCCTCCCAAGTGCTGGGGCACACGTGCAGGAGCCTAAAGCACTGGTGGTTCCTCACTGGGGTCATTAACAGGGTCTGTCCACTAAGAGGTCTGTTTTCAAGACACCAAGGAGTTTCACATGCTGCACACCCCTGCATCAGTTCTGACCCTCAGCCACAGACTTCTGTGGGCAAGGGAACAGAGGAGGTCTCAGATTTTGTCCCTTAGAAGCCAAGTGGTGCAGACCCAATGCAAACATGAGTAAGCATGGTACTTTTGGACCTTACTTCCCATAGTCAGTCCAATTACAGAAAAAAAAAATAATAATCAGGAAAAAGTGAGTTTAGATAAGCAAGGGAAAATGGCAGAGCTCAGAGCTCCAAAGCAGCAAAAAGCTCACACTTCTTGCAACTGTCTCAGGCTGCCTGCAGGCTCAGGATGACGCTGCTCAGATGCACAACGACAGCCTCGCAGCAGTGCTGAGCAATGCATTTTGGGCTCCTCAGAGAAGCAAGGTTCACCGTACATATGTAGGTCTGTGTCTCCACATCTTTCAGTACCTCACCTTCTCACATCATCACTTTCACTCCAGTTTCAAGGGAATGATGGCAGGAGGTTAGGAAGCTCATAAAGTCTTCATGAAAACAGGCAAGCGTATCCAGAGAGAGCCAGCAAGTGACACGGCTGAAAGAGAAGCTGCAACGTGAGCCTGACACTCCACATAGAGCCCCACACACCCAGCCAACCCCATGTACGTGGGGGCAAACCCTCAAGGACTTGCTCCTTCGAGCTCTGAACCTGCAGATGCAGGAGACTGCCTCCAACAGGATCGTTTTCCACCACTGGAGAAGCACACGGCTGCTCCTGCAGCCCCCTCATATCATCTGCTCCTCTCCTTCCACAACAGCAGGGCTTCTGACCTCCCGCCTCAGCAGCACTGTTCCCATTGCAGTACAAACCAAGGCAGAGCCCCATTTGCAGTTCTGTTTGAGCATCACCCCACCTCTGCAGTGCATACTCTGCTTCTCGCCTTGGGAGCCCAACCAGGAGCCGGCTGCACTCCAGTCCAGTGCTGTGGCTGCGTTCTGCACTATTGTTACCATTTAATGAGAGGAAATTATCGTTAATGCTGATTCTAGCTTTTTTTTCTTTTCTTTTTTTTTTTTTTTCCTCTTTAATTTATTTCTTCTAATGGCTTTCCCAGAAAAACTGCACCAGTCTCTGTCTTTACGCGGCGTGCTGCCACCTGAATGCTAATGAGTGCCAAGGGGACCCGGCATGTCAGCGGGCTGCAGCAGAGCCACGCACTCCCTGCCAGACAGCAAATTGTTTTCCAAATGGCTCCGGTGGCAGAAGGTGGCTCACAGCTTGGGTCAGCACAATAACCTGAGCACTTCTCTCCGTGGGCTCTTCTGCTGCTTGAAAATGACCTCAGCTGTCAGCATGGGTCTCCCAAATGGAGAGAGTGAGATGCTGGGACTCATGAGCAGAGAAGCATGGGTGCTCCTCCATCAATGGCGTGTCCCATGTCATGGATGGGGCTCCGGGCAGCCTGAGCTGGTGGGAGGGCAGCCAGACCACAGCCTGTAGGAGTGGAGAGCTGTAAGGTCCCTTCCAACCCAATCATTCCATGGTTCTGTGATCTTCAAAGTCCCTTCCAACCCAACCATTCCATGGTTCTGTGATCTTCAAAGTACCTTCTGACCCAATCATTCCATGACTGTGTGACCATCAAGGTCTCTGACAATCCAACTGTTCTGCGGCTCTGTGTTCTTCAAGGTCCCTTCCATCCCAACCATTCTATCCTTCTGTGTTTATAAGATCTTCAAGGACCCTTCCAACTCAACCATTTTTAGTTCTGTGCTGTTCCAATGTCTCTTTTAACCCAACCATTCTACGGTTCTATGGTTTTCATAATTCCATGAATCTGTGATCCCATGATTCTATAATTTATGACACGTCTTCATCCCCTCACCTCCAGAGCACTATTTTCCCCCGCTTTTGGATAGAAGCTTGGAGGAGTACCAGAAAAAAATACAGATGGCTCAGAGCTAAGGAAGGGTCCTGTTCGACTGTTTGATGGATTGTTGAAGAAACTGCTAAATCAATTAGGCTGCTGTGCGTGGGCCAGAACAGTTCGACCTTCCCCATTTCCTCCTTGCCAAAAGCCCCGTGCACGAGGCTGAGGGCAAAGGGTGTGTGGTGTGAGCAGTAAGGATGTCCCCAAAGAGACATAGCTCAGCTCAGGCACGCTCAGCCCCACTTCCAAAAGGCTCGTCTTGTCCTTGGCCTGCTCAGGATGGGAAGGAGGGGAGGCCAGATAGGCACAGCCCAGCCTCCAGACCGATACAGACTGGGACAAGGGGGAGTGAGGGAAATCTGAAACGCTCCCATTAACCCGTGGGTAACATAATCAGTGGCCTCAAAGATAGCGTTTCATCTGTTCCCACACACTGCTGCATCTCGGTGCACTCAGCAGCTGGAATGCGACAGGCTGAAGTGCAATTTATGGAGTGCTCTGTGACCTCGAGGGATGAATGGGACTGCAAGATAACATTTATTAGTACTGTTTTACATTAGAAGTAGCATGGCTCATCGGTGGTTTACATTTCTGGGGCACCTTTCATCTCCAAAAGATAACAAAAGCATCCCACAAATAACGGGTGTGAGCCAGAGCCTCGCCACCAGCTCTCCCCGTGCTCATACCTGCCTATATCAGAGCACAGAGAAATTCAGATCTTCTGCTCTGCAGATGTCTGCCATAACAGACAGCTCGCCACTCCAAAACCCCGCTGTGCCCACATGAAAACAGCCAACGCTCCGTAGCACGTCCCCTGCTTTGCACAGCCATGCAGGCACTGCATAAAGGAAAATCAGAGGCACCCAAAATATGGGGGTGTTGTGCAGCTGGACAAGCCGGCACTACTTCAGCACCAGTGCTGGGCTGCTGTGGTTGGAGAATGGAACTGAGGGGCAGGATGCAGGACCTGCAGATGCACAGAGCCTCGTGGAGTCCATGTACCATCCTAAAACCATGGGGCTGTGCACATGCCCAGTCATGCCATGATGCCCAGAGCATCCCTACTGACCCCAAAGAGACAATCCATCTCGTCTGCAGAATTAGGGCCACAGCAGACAAAGCAAAAGAAGAACAGTAGTGAAGATCTGCCTGGGAATCATAAAATCATAGAATGGCCTGGGTTGAAAAGGACCACGATGCTCATCCAGTTCCAACCCCCTGCTGTGTGCAGGTCACCAACCAGCAGACCAGGCTGCCCAGAGCCACATCCAGCCTGGCCTTGAATGCCTTCAGGGATGGGGCATCCACAGCCTCCTTGGGCAATCTATTCTTGTTCCAGCCTTATTGTGACCTACCTGGATTAACCACGTCCCACACTGGTCGATGCCACTGCAATGAGAATCAATTGTGCATTGGGCCCTACAGCCTTTCCTTCTCTCAGCCTCCCTGCTAAATAAGCTTTGAAAAACCTTGTGTTTGCACTAGTTTAAAGCCCAAAAGCTCAAAGTCGAGCATGCTGCAAAGGGTGAAGGAAGCCAGGCAGGAGTCATGCACAAAGACAAACCCCAACACTCCAGCTCCATGTTCAGCTTTGGGCTCAACCTTGTTGAAGGCATCTCACCACATCTGGGACCACTCAGAGGCTTCCCAAAACTTGTCCAAAGCTGTGGTGAGCAGCAGGTTGGCATCCCATAACTCCCACGAGACGGAATGATGCTCAGGATCACCCAGCAAACTTCTGTCTGCTCCCCTAGAGGTGACACAAAGCTGACACTGGAGGTGCTTAAGAACCGTGGAGATGTGGCACCTGGGGACATGGTGATGGACACAGTGGGACGGGTTGGGATTGGGCTTGGGGATCTTGGAGGTTCTCTCTGACCTGAATGATTCTGTGGTTCTAAGATCTCCATCCGTCAATGCACAAGCTGCTGCAGCCTCCAAGATGCCCTCAGTATTTCTACAAGCTACACCTCCCCTCCGCAGCGACTGGTAACAGGACAGAACGCTGCCTCCTCAACATAGATTTCCAGAGAATGGCTTAGACAGGGGAAAGAAAAGGTGCAAAGGATTTCATGCTCTGGCTTTGAAATCCAGCAGTGCTTTCCGAGTCATTTTTGCACAACCCTGTTAGGATTTCTATTTGGATTTCAGCAGTTTCCTTCCTGCTGAGCATTACTCACTCCCCAGGGCAGCAGAGTTTCCTACGGAACCTTACATGAAATTATCAGGGGCTCACAACTACCATGGGAAGGAACCCACATCAGGCCACACAGCGCAGAGGAAAAAGGCAGGCCAAGAGAAGGCAGGCACAGCCCATGGCAGAGCTGAGACGTGTAAAGGGATTCCAGAGAGCAGAGCCAGGGAACCAGCCAGGGCTGAAGCTCAGAGCTCCATGCAGCCCCTCACATGCCTTATTCCAGGGCACAGCTGGCATGCTGTCGATGCACACTGAGCCTGTCATCAGCCAAACCCCACAGACCCCCTCTCTGTAGGGCCGCACTCCGGCTCCCTGTCCCCCAGCACAGACATCCCTCCCAGGTTACACCAACCCACGTGCCTAATCTGCCTCTTGCCCCTGTTGGATTTCGTATGGTTGGTGACTGCCCAGTGCCCTAAGCTATCAAGTTTTCTCCGTAGGGCTCTCTACACTCGAGGGAATCAGTGGCTCTTCCTGTTTTAGTATTAGACAATACTTTGTCAACTTCATTAGCCTGCACTCAACTCCTTTGTCCATGTCACTGATAAAAGGACCAAAGAGAACTGGCATCAAATTAAGCACAGCTTCCCACAGGTCCTCCTCAGCTCACCAGGGATGAGTCGGATGAGATCCCAGCCCGTGTCCCTGCTATGAGAAGCGTACCAGGGATGCTGCTCCTACCAGTAGGTGAGGAACTGGCTTCAATTTTCCTCCTTCAGCCCGCCAAGAAATCCTGTATGTAGGAGCATCAGATGCTGAAAGGCTGTTCTGTATTCCCTCTTGGGTTTTCAATCAGTGGTTTTCATCATTTCCCAACTAAGCCCTTCCAGGAACTGGAAGAGGAGGAATAATGATTTTATTTTCTAATCCGTTGACATTTCCTATTTGTGCTAAAAGTAGGGATCAAAATGGCTGAGGTCAATTGGAAACAGATTTCAGGAAAGGGAAAGGGGATCAGCTACACGAAAAAACGAGCGCGCCACCCCTCCACGTTCTGTGTAAATCAAAATGAAATGTCTTCATTCACTGTCAAGTCATTTAACCGTCTTGTTTAACCTTTCTTCCTTCTAACTGAAAACCGCCGTTTCAAAACAAAGGAGTTGAAAAGCTCCATTGAGAAGATGTCAGAAAGAAACGCTCTGGCATTTCCAAGATGACACATTTCATTTTGGCATTTCAAGCGAAATGCCTGGACATTAAAAGTAAATTAACTCTCACGGGGGATTTCGAACATATCGAGTTGCCAAATTCAGCTTCAGCTCATGAATAGTTTGGTTTTTCCTAAATCCAACTTTTGAGTGATTTTACACTGATTTTACCACTTGCTTTTGGTCCAGGCTTTGATACTCAGACCCCAACACTGCCCTTGTACATGATCCATCTCTGTACAATCTTCAAATTTTGTCTCCAGCCAACATCTCAAGTCTAGAAATACATACACCTTATGAAAATACTATATAAGAAGAGGTTAGCCGATGACCTGACAACAGCCTCTCAAATTACTTTAACATTTGCTCTGCTGCTAATACACTGCTGTCATTCATGGGGATTAATGGTTATAATTAATCACCAGATTTGAAGGCACGGGAGAAAACCGTCTCCCCACGCACAATGCAGAGGGAACATTATTTATTTGCTAGCACTAACATCTAATTAAAACAACTTCTCAGTAGGTTTCTCCTCACATACACGCAGACGGCCATGTCTAGCCGTGAGTGATTTGCAAGGCTTCGGGGGCACGAGAAGAACAGCCCGCAATGACAGCCAAGGGTATTGTCTAGAACTGCTCTTCAGATGAGTAATACCCGTGCTGATGGGTGCACGTGTCAGCCCAAGGCCCTGGTGAAGGATCTGGGGACACGGCTGTAGCCGCGCTCCAGCCGGCTTCCATCAGCTGGCGGGGGGACACAGCGCGAGAGCTGCAGTGCTCACCAAAGGGCTGGAGCTCCTGCAGCCGTGCTTCTAGAAGGCACCGTGCTCGCAGGCTTCAAGCCAATGGGGATAGACAGAATCTACAGGAAAAAAATGCAGCATCGAGCTTTAGAATCATCAAATCGTGAAGGTTGAAGAAGACCTCCAAGATTCCCAAGACCAACCCATCGCACCATGCCCACTGACCATGTCCCCACGTGCCACATCTCCATGGCTCTGGAAGGGATGAGCACCCCACCACTTCCCTGGGCAGCCTTTGCCAATGCATCGCTGCTCTTTGGAGAAGAAATTGTTCCCAATAACCAACCTGAACCTTTCTGGTGCAACCAGACCATCAGCTCTTGTCTTATCAACTTTGTTCCAACCTGCTTCCAGCCTGGCTCACAGAATCATACAATCACTGCAGTTGGAGAAGACTCCCCAGCTCACCAAGTCCAACCCCAACACACCCCTGCCATGCCCACTAACCCACTGCCATGTCCCTAACTGTCACCATTCTGGCATGACCTCTCAGGGGTGACAGATGGAGTGAAGAGCTGCTCAGTAAGCCAGCCAGGGGCAGAAGGATCTGTCCCAGAGCATCAGCAGCAACGTACCCACCCTGTCCAATGGCACAAACCCAACTACATGGTCCTTTGCACTGCAACTTAACATCCTCACATCCTCATTATCCTACCTGAGATTTGTTTTTCTGTTTCACTTTTTAGCACGGAGACTTCCTCATACTGAAAGCACTTGGTACCAGTGACAAAGCAAAGAAAAATGCATCTAACACACCACTATTTTCTACCCTCCCAGATTTCCAAAGGGTCTAACCCAAACCCAAAATATCCTTGCCCCCTACACCAAGACTCCAAACAGGGCTACAGGAGGTCTGAAATACCAACTCCTCTCCAGTGAGAAGCGTGCACTGAACTGAACACCAAAGAATAACTGACATGTTTATATGCCTGCTTGCACAGCACGGCTCTTGTAGGCTGGATGCTCCTTCTATTTATTTAATGTGAATCCACATGAGGTGCAGCACGGCTCAGGATGCAGCTCAATGCCAACAGCACTGCCATTGTCCACTATATAAAGGCAGGTATCCCAGCACAGTCACTGAAGGCATAAAGCACAAAACATGACAAAACGCCACTGCTTTTATGAGACAGCTGCAGAAAAGAATGATTGCAATAGAAAAACATCGATCTCTATTCTGCTTTTCTCTCTCATTGTCCTTTCTCTGGACCTCTTTACCTCTTCACTTTCTGAGGTTAGGGATAGGAGAGCAACAAGCCTCTTTGCGTTCAGCTCTTTCTTCACTCTACATACAGCTCTGCATTTTAACCGTGCCCTTCTGTGGGGTTTTGACTCCCAGTTCCGGAAGCTCAGTCAACATCCCAGCCTCCAACAGTCCTTAGGAAGCCGCTCTTTTTCTCTTGGAACTTAAACTGGGAACCTGTTGGTACAAAAACCAGATCTAGGCTTTTATTCAGAAAGAATCGTCAAACCAAAGCCAAAAAAAAACCCAAAAAACAACAACAAAAAAATCCCCACCCAAAAAACAACACAACGAAGAAGACACTACTGGTGAGCACTGAAGCAATGCCCTAAGGTGACATCTGCAAGACTAGGTGCCCATGCAGTCCCTTAGGTAAGATACAAAATGGGAGTCCCACCCTCTAATTAAAGGCGCTAATTAAAGGCTTCTTTGGCTTGTTTCTGCAAGAAAGAAAAGAAAAGCTCAAGGCTTTGGGAAAGTGCTCCTGGGTGTGTGTGCCATGAGCCATTCTTGAAGGTATTACAGAAATGGACTTTCTGGTAAGCAGCATCTGAAGAGCTGTGTCAAGATTCCATCCAAAGAGCAGCAGTCCGCAGATATAATGGAATACAAATGGTCTCTAATAGGGCATTTTGCTCTTGCATCACAATTAATCCACTCAGCAGCTCCATTGTGGAGTGGATGCGAGGCTCATGAAAGCTCCCCTTTCCCCACCGTATCAGGGAAAGGTCTGCAGTGATTTGCATCCAAACAAATGATCTTCATGAATACCAGTTCCTTGCATAGGAGGTTAATTTTATTGCCTCACCCCAGAAATTTCAGCCAAATCACGTTTCCTCCTCTGAAGGCTGCTACTGGCGATGCGATACTGTGGCACGTGGAACAAAAATACACATTTTAACTTATGAAACCCATGCTTCTTTGTCATTTATTTCCAAAACAGCTGCTGTCTGTCAGCGATGCCTCACTCAGATCATCAGGTTTATCTCACCTGAAGGAAGTTTGCAAGCTGTGGGCTCCCAGGCACCCATGAACGATCCTGAGTGCACAGCCCCAAACCCTCTCAGTTCTCAGAAATACCTACAGCAGCTCAAAGCACACTGAACCTCACAAGAGTTTGGTGGAAAAACGAATGAATACAAGGACGGACATCAGAAGTTTTCCATTGTGGAGAAGGATTGGATTAACCAGAAGAAAAGCAAAGCCCCAGGGTCCCTGCTGGGATGAGTGGGTGTGAATTCCAACGCAGACCCAACGCCACATTGCAAGAGCTCCGCAGGTTATTGCTGTGGGAAGCTCAGGGAGCCCAGTGAAGCCTTCTATCTCCTTCCCACTCCAAAAGGTAGCAGCTATTCTCCTCTGCTTTGAACCAAGCCCTGTATCCCATGCCACCTGATGCAACCCGATGCTGCTGTTATAGCAAATGCTGCATAACTGCAGCATAGAACAGGAGAGAGAAACAGAGATGGAACCAAAGAAAGATCCTTGATTCAGGAAAGGTGCATTCTGCCCCATAGCACTGCCTCAGACACCCTCTGCTTGCTGGATTTACCAAAACATGGAGCAAAGCTGCCATTCCCAACAATAAAACCCCTCTCCCAGGGCATCACCGGAGACTCCACTCCAGTGCTAGCTCCAAGGCTGCCCAAAACCAATTAATTAGGGGATGCTGTTAGGCAAATAATGAAAATTAATTAAGCCCTCACTTATTACTTTAAAATAGCCTCTTCCTTGCTGCTCTCAAATACACCCCAGGTAAGTGGTGAGCATTTTGTCGATCACAAAAGTGACGGCCTGTGAGCTGACACTGCTTTAAAGGATGTCTCTAATATCAACATAAAATAAAACACAAGAACAGCGTTGTCTCCCTGGTGGGTCAGCAGCAGGGAGATGTTAACCCAGCACTCCCAGGGCGGTAGGAAGAGGGGATTTTTCCAGAAATGACAGAGGCACCCTGCCAAGCTCAGCTTCCACCAGCTGAATTGGACAGATGTCTGCAGACACGAGCCTGGGGTGAGTTAAAGGGTGCCACTTCGGGGCACCCTTTGGAGGTGGCAGTGTCAGAGATTGTCACTTGCAGTTTCAGAATGGAAAAAAAGCAGCTTCTCTTGAGCATGGTCACACCTGGCAATGATCTCTCCCAGCCCAAACCTGGAGGCCAGCAACCATACCCATACGTTGCACCGACACCTCTCTTTGCAGGGACTTTGCTCCCAGCACCTCTTGCACGGAGGTGATCCTCACAGCAGTTTCCCATTTGCAAAAGCTTTAAGCAACTGCTGCACCAAGGCTAGGCTGCACAGCACAGCACCCTCAGGAGCTGTGCACTCACTCTGCACCAATGCACAGGGGATGGCACAGCCTCCAGGCAATCTCCCACCACACTGCTGGGTTTGCACCTATTTTCCATCACACAGCAACTCACTCCCACCTGAGGCACATTTGTAAAAGCCATACTCACCCCCGTTGCTGCCAGCTGGCCCTTGGCTCAGCAAGCTGCTGACACTGCTCCCGTTTCCCCTCACACCTCTTTGCCCCACTCTGTGCACCGGGTTTCTCCTGCAGTGTGTGCAGAACTGGGCACGGATCACTGCATCACCCACTCCCTCAGCTCTGCCAGTTGGAAGAAAACAGGAGGATCCCTGTTTTGCACTTCTGCACATGACTCAGGATGGGCTGGGAGTTGCATTTGGAAGAAGTGATGAAAAGCACCGCCTGCTCCTTTACAGGGGACACTCCCAGCAGCGCTGAGCCCAGCTGCACCCTTGCGAATGAGGGATGCTGCCAGGAGGGGAGGACACACACCATGCAAAATAAGGAGAACAGACAACCATCCACAAAGGCAGGTAGCAAATTCTCCTGTATTTTTGCCTGGCAGCTTCAAGCCAAGAAGCTCCACTCTTCCAAAGCATGGGAGAAAAACATTGCCGGCTCCTCCAGCTGGGAAGGGGAATCAGGTGAGCAGACTGATGTTCTTCACACACTGCACTGCATGAGAGAACTTATGGGCTCCAGCTCTGCAATAACCCAAACCTGCTCTGCAGCCGAACACCAAGCAGCTGGATCTCCTCGCTCTTCCTCATTAACAGAAATTAACGTGAGCACAACACTTCGCTCAACCCTCCTGGCAGATGGGGGTGAGCCCTACACTCCCCTCCCCATCCCTTTTCCACTTCCAAAATCCACTGACATTGATTTCCTTCCATGCCACCCATGCAAACCCATCACCCCTTCCTACAGAGTTTGTGAAGGTCATAACAACAGACTTCAGTATCCCTTACATTCAAGAAGAACCTCAGCCATCTGCTGCTTTGAACTTTGCATGCATTTTGTGCCAGTTCTAGAGGCTGCAATCAAAGAGGTTCTGAGAGCACAACTGCATTTCGTTGCAGACCTTCTGATGTTTCTCTCCCATGTCTTAAAAATAAAAAATAAATAAATGAGAAAGTGGTCCTTCCTGCAGCAGGAAGCTCTGAGGTTTGAAGATGAACTAGACTGAAATAAATAGAATTCCTCTTGGAAGGGAAGGAAGGAGCAGGGGGAAGGACAGTGCCAGAACCAACGCTGCAGAACAAGAGCTGCCTCCTCCTGCTTCCCAGGGGCACGGGGAGCACAACCACATCAGTATCAGCCCTGAATGAACAGCAGAGGACGTGACATTTACAGCAGGATGTAACCTTTTGGACTGCTCTGCACTGTTCTGCCATCACTGCTGAGTGATGATCAGATGAAGGCATGGCAGAGCTCAGACACTGTGAGGACGGCTCAAGGAAAGCACCATCCCAACTGTGAGCAGTGCTGGGGCAAGGGGAGCACAAGGATGGAGAGAAAACCTCCCCAAGGACCATTATCCTACAGAAGATGACAGCCCTGCCTGCTCAGAGAACTTGCAGTGCTGCTCAGCAGACCCGCTTTCAAGATTTTCCCTAAAAACTGAGGTTCTGTGATGGGGAGAAGGAAAACAAACAAACAAACAAACAAAATGCATCTGTGCATTGGCCAGCATCTGACATGCAAAATGCAGCCCCGAGCTCAAGCCACAGCCCTGCCCAAAGCTCCCCTCCACCCCACACATCACACAGGCTCCTCTCCAGGGTGCGTTCAGCACAGGGTTAAACTTCAAAAATAACACTTAAAACAAGAAAAAGGGGAGGGGACAACATGTACCACCCCCTCCCTCCCCCCCCTCCCCGCCTCCCATCACCCCTCCACCCCAACGCACGTTTGCATCTCACCTGTATTCTCATCAACCCCATCCAAGTCCCCGGGCACAGCGATGGAATTAGCAGCACTGCCTCCTGCCGTGGGTGCTCCTGGGGCAGGCAGCACTTCTGCCAACAGCCCTGCAAACGTTTCGGCTATTTTTCTTGAGTGTTTTGGGGTTTTTGTTGTTGTTGTTGTGTTTTTTTTTTTTTTCCCACCCTTTTTCCGCCGCGGTTTCGCTCAGAGCTCTGGCCAGACCCACACCTCTTCCATCCCTCTCATAAATCACCTCCTCGGCACGCCCAGAGGCAAACCGGTGTCTGCCCGGCACGGCGCTGATTGGCCTCTTGCTAATTACCCACGAGGAAGAGTGTGGCTCAGGTGACACGTTTATGGAGATAAATATTGTAACTTCGCCACTCGTGCTGCAAACTCGTTCCAGCTGGAGAGATTCTCCAGTTGATTCGAGGGGAAAATGCCTGGATAATTAATTTTTTTTTTTTTTTTAAGGCCATGAAATATTAATTAGGTGATCTACGCAGCGCGTTCCAGGTGCAATTAGGAGCTGTTGGTCGGGGAAATGCGCGGCAGCGGAGCTCAGGCAGCGCTCAGCCCCATCCCCTCTTGCTATAGCAACAGGGAGACCTTGGCAACCCACGGTCCTGGCTTTATTTTAGTTGTTGAGATGGGAGCAGGAATTGTGCATCACGGTGACTATCTGCTCCACAGCTGCTCCAGCACTGGGATACAAAACGGGGGACAGGAGAGCCCCAGGTAGCCCAGCTGCCACCAATCCTGCCCTACAAAAGGGAATGCTCAGCAGCCAAATGAGCCAGCTCATAAACAACTTAAGCTGCTGCGTGTTGTGCAGAGCCTGTGCCTTCCAGAGCAGCACCCAGTATCTGCCATCACCTCCTGTCCCATCGCCTCCTGTCCCACCTCTCTTGTGTCCCATCACCTCCTGTCTCACCTCTCTGTGTCCCATCACCTCCTGTCCTATCACCTTCTGTCCCATCTCCCCATTTCCCCTATCACCTTCTGTCCCATCTCCCCATTTCCCACCACCTCCTGTCCCACCACGTCCCTGTGTCCCACCTCCTTGTGTCCCACCATGCCATGCCCATCAGAACAGGCTCCTGCCTCGGGGGGGGAGAGCATGTGACAAGGCTGTGTTACTACCTTAGTCAATTAGGCTGTTAATGGGGCAGCAATAACCCATTCTGAGCAGGAATCAGTCCATTCAGTGGGAGATGCTTGCTTTCACTGCTGCTCTTTTTGGCACCCCGAGGCCCCAAGACCATGCTTCTCACACCCATCATCCCACTGCCTCAGTTTCCACTCAAACTCAGCCGCTTCTTTCCACTCTAGCATCTAGTTTAGCCCAAATGAATCCCTCCAGCAGCCTCTATACGCTGCCCTATCACAGGTGGGATGCATGTCACCACCAAGACTCACTCCTAGCTTTAACTCCCCCAGGTTTTACCAGCACAAGCACAAACGGATGGAGCCCAGCCAAGAGCTTCTGAAGAATCATTAAGGGTGGAAGATCATCTAGGCCAACCCCAATCCATCAGCTTCCCCACTGATCCCAACATCAGCCACAGTGGAGCCCCGTAGGAATGTAGCTCCTCGCTGCAGCACCTGGAGGCAACTAAACAATAGCACTGGAAACATCAGTCCTTCAGGAAAGATGCCAAGGAGGTTTTGAAGCATGGAAAGCAAAGGGGCGTGCTGTGCTTAAACACCACTCTAAAGAGAGGAGCAGCAGGAATTGAGGGTAGATTAGACAGCACAGTGACTACTCTGAAGAAAAACAATGGTATAGAAAACCTATATATCCAATTCCCAGCCCTGAGGCATCATAAGATGGAGCATGCTGGCCAGGCTCCACGGAGCGACGACGCCGACATCCACTGCTGACGGCTGGACCCAAGACGTCTGTCAGCATTTTCATCTGGTTTTGTTTTCGACTGGGCTGGAAAGTACCTCCACCAGAAGGCACCGTGCCCTTTCGTGCACATTAAAACCAAGAGTTATCAGAGACAAATGTCAACGTGTTAACGACGGGCTGGTAGAAAGATGCCTCTCTCATCCAGCCACATACCTGCACATCTTGTCCTGCAGTCCTTCCTAAGCCCATTGGCTGGCAGGGAATGCCAGCAGCCAGAAGGGAATGAGATGTGCTGCCTTGCTGCAGGGCGGTACTGGGGTGCCCAGGAGCTCATCCCAATGGAGCAGCCCCCAGCACAAAGATGGAAAAGCACAGGTGATGGAAAACAGCCCTTGTCCAAGGAGGGTGGATCTTTCGTTATGTTTGGTTTATCTCCTATATCAACATAAGCCATGAAGCATGCGATCCCTTTAGGTTCTGTGAATCCACTTAGATTGCATCTCTGGAGCTGGAGCTTTCCAGGAATTGAATAGCTGAGAGACACAACGTGGGTGATGTGAAATCAAACGCAGAGCCTCCAACATGAAAGGCAATCGGAGAGGATGACAGCACTGCTTATACCGAGGGAGAAAGGGGGAGGCAAGGAAATTAAAACCAATTAAAGGGAATTAATTAAAAGGTATAGCTGAAACTACGAAAGAAGAAAAACAGCTATGCAGAGTTTGCTCAATAGCCCCAACTTATAATTGTTGCACTCAGAGCTCTAAGCCCTAGGGGCTCCTCTGCCCCATGGCTGTCTCAAAACAACAAAAGAGAATCCCATGACTTAACCAAATGACTCCTCTGCCTCTCTGTCTGGTCTGCATGGCTGATGAGTTTCAGAGCTCTCCTCCCAACCAGCAACAAAGGAGCCATGAGAAGCAAGGCTGTCCCCACAAAGACCACAGAACAAATTGGAGAGATCCAATGCCCAGCACCCTCTGATGCATAAGCAGTGCGGGGTCCGAAAGTTGCAGAGCACAGGCTCCCACCACAGAGACGGATGCAGCTGCAAAGGGGTGAGTGGCAAGGCTGGGTCCTGCTGCTGGGCACAGAGCATGAAAAGGGCAGGTGGGAAGTGCACCGAGCACAGGTGGCCCAAACCCCATTGTTCTTGGGCAGCTGAGCAATCAGCATACACCCTTCACTGCACAAGGACATCAATGACCAAATAACCATAACTCTTTCTTAGGGCACCGACAGAAGATTTATCCTGCCTCTGGGCTCCACTGGGTCGGCAGTGCCCCACACGTGCTACCCAGGTGAGACAACTGTAAGTTGAGTGTTTGCTGTTTGCTGCTGCAGGGACTGCACCGCTCAATAATTCAGTGCCTAATGACTGTTTAACAAGAGTGCTCCCCACCATTTCAGAAGCAATCCAGTGGCCAGGCCGTAAGATTCCAGCAAAGGAGCCTGAAATGAGCTCCTGGTTGGCGTAAGGAGTGCAACCAGTGTAATTCTGGGCTGCACACAGCATGGTATGTGGCACCTGGAGACACGATCAGTGAGCACAGGGGGATGGGATGGGGTTGGATTGCTGATCATGGAAGTCTTCTCCAACCCTAGTGATTCCATGACTCTATGAGTGGGCATGGTGGGGATGGGTTGGGTTTGGACCTGGGGATCTTGGAGGTCTTTTCCAACCTCAATAATTCCATTATTCTATGAGCCAAAAGAGAAATGGAACTGCTCGCTGGTTTAAAGCCTCACTGATGCACATGCATGCATGGTCAGCTGCCCTCTGAGCTACGAAAGCAGAGCTTATCTAAAGGACAAGCTTTCTGATTCCATCCCTGAGTCCCACCTCCACATGGAGCACCACCGGGGATCCCAGTCCCATCCCCATGGCACAGCTCCATTGCAGATCCCTTCCTGCCTCCTGCACCCCAAGCCTTTGGCATTAAGGCTCCCTCTGCACGGCTCTGACAGTAGGGTTCCTTGGACAGGAAGCACAGAGTGGTACGGAACACTGGGACACAGAGCAGCTGTGCACAGAGCCTGTGGTGGCACTGCTGGGAGGAAATGACACACCACTGCCCTGCTTTGCTCGAGACCAAAACGGGGCAGAAAAACACAAATGAACAATTCTGGCTCACTTCCCCACCTGCATCATCCTTCCAGCCACAGGCACCATGAACCAAGCAGAATCAGGTCCTTTTAGCACCACTGCAGGACCTGTGCTGTCCAGTGTTGTGGGGGGAAAACGCAGACAGGGAGCCAGCTCCAAGCAGGAACACTTTATTACACTCAGCAGATCCACAGCTGCTCTCAACTGAAAAAAAAATAAATTTATCACTCCCCTGATTCCAAAGAAGAGCTTGGAAACATAACATGTCCCATTGCCCCGCTGGGTTGATGGACACCTACTGCTTTGGTATTTTGCCCACCATGCTCTCCCCTCTACCAGAACAAGAGCACTCTCACTACTCCCCAGGCAGAGCCATCTCCACGTCTCAGCCACCTCTCCTTCTTCTCTCTTGAGCTCTAACAAAAGTACCTAACGAAAAAAGCAAGACACAAAGGTCACTTTCCAACAAACCGAGAACAGGAATCAAAATCTCCACTGGATTAAGAAGGTGGGCTGGGGATTGCACCCATAGTAACAGGAGAGCAACCCCAACCCGTGTCCCTCGGCAGCAACAGAGGAGGTGGAAGGATAGAGAAGGTAATTAGAATAAATAGAGTGAGAAAAATTTGGCAGAGCAAAGAGGACTCCCTGGCCCTCTGCTCACATTGACATTCAAAATCTCCTGCTTAAATTTTGTTTCCAAGTGAACTGTGAGTATGCTTCAGCTTTGCATTGCTCAGCATGGACAAAAGACAGCTCCTTTCTATTTTTCCCACTGCTGAAGATTCATCCCAAGCCCCTCCAGCTCAGCAAAAGAGCAAAACCAGCTGCCAACCCACCCTGGGGGTTGCCAAAACTCAGCACAACAATGTCCCTATTCCCAGCACCGATGGGCCCACACGGGACAGGGCAGTGGGAAGAGAGAGCAGCTCTGCTTTCACCAATGGTTTGCAGACGGACCTGTTTCCCTGCAGAGTTCCCCAAAACATTCATCGCTTCCCAAACATTATCAACTTTGTTAAGGAAAATACAAAGCTCCCAAGCCAGACCCCTGTGCCTCCCACAGAAGGAATTATCTCTAGCACAACTAAGCCTAACAAGTAGGAGAGGCTTTGCACGGATGGTGCCTTAAAGCACAGACTGTTCCAACTTGGGTTTCTTCCACATTATTGTTCCCAGGCTCTGCAACCCTCCCAGCCACAGCTGCAGGCCATACAGCACCTTCCTCATTTTCAGCTTATTTCAGAGCAAGTGAACAGCTCCCCTTGAGTCCTGTGGACGCTCTGCTGAGCTGCACAGGTTCCCAAATGAAGGTCTGTGTGCACGTGTGCAAAGCACTCACAAATACACAGAGGACAGGGAAGACACAGGCGCAGCCGGCGATGAGGAAACGTTCTTCTGACCCACGAGGACAGCCCTCACGCTGCTCAAGGTGCAGCTGGGAGATGATCCGAAGGCAGAGCCATGTAGGGAGGGGACAGGAGCCCGAGAGGGCCATTTCCCTCTCTCTGCAGACAGCCACGGGGAGGAGGGTGACACGGGGATGATGAAGTCCCCTTCACAGCATCGGGGTTGCCAAGCAACCAGGACATACCGAGAGACAATAGGGACCGAGGCCAAAATGTGGGGAGGGGTGAAGGACTGCTTTCCCCCTGTGTGGGGAAAGACACTGTGGCTAAGGAGAGCGTTACATCCCCAAATCATTGCTCCCAACACCCCGGTCCCACCATCCCCCCCTGCATCCCAGGCAGTGACCATGGAAAGTTCCCACAGGTTTCCAATACCATGACAGCTCTTGTCAAAAAAAAATGCACCAGAGGAAACTCACTCAGGACTGGAAGGTTGCTTTCATTTTCTCTGCTGATTTATTTCACTTTACTTTATTGGCTGATATTTGCTTCTTTTCAAAGCCTCCCCACGCCCCTGGGTTGTATGCTGGGCAGCAGGGCTGTGAAGGTGCTTTGCTTTTCAGCTCGAGCCCGAGTGGAGACAACAGGTTTAGGATAACCCCAGCCATGCAGAAGGGCTGCTCTGACAGCAACAGGCTGCACAGGCGAGCAAAACCACCATGAGTGAGTGAAAATGAATGCAGATTGGTGTGCATCAGTTCCTGCACCACACCATTAATTGCTCCAGATAAGCCATAGAACTTTCATGTCATCCATACAACCACTCCTCTTGACCATGAATTGCTCCAGATAAGCCACAGAACTTTCATGTCAGCCATGCAACCTCTCCTCTTGGCCACTGGCAGCCACACACAAAATCTCCACACCATGCTCACAGAGGCTGGATTTCCATATAGTCATCGTGGATGGATTCCAGTGGGGTCCATCGTATTTGTCAGACTGAACCACTCCACAACCCCAGATGGAGGCAGTGATTCTGCATTCTGGCCCCGAAATATCACTTAGTTCTGTTACCAAAGAACATCCTGCTGCCCCAGATCCTGAGCAGAGCCCCACTGCAGCACTGTGAGCAGCACTGTGTGCCCACAGAGGTGTGTGGAACGCTGGGGCACTATTTCTGATTAATGACTCCACCTACACTTCCAGCTTCTGACCCACTGCTGTTATCCCTCTGCTTCTGACAATGGGATCTAATTAAACTGATGAGATGAAAGGATGAGCAGGGCTGCTCCTGCTACACCTGTAAGGCACAGACAGTGACAGAAGGAAAAAACATCCCCAAATGGCACAAACCCCATTGCTTGGGGCTCGTCCATCACAATACCCCATCCCCTGGCAGCATCAAGCAATGCCACAGCGTGGGAAGAGTACAGATGCACCATCCCAACATCACCCATGAATCACTAGGGATGTCCCAAAAGCTTTGAACTATTCTCCCTCCTTTCCCCATCCACCCCTTTATTGAAATGCACTGACCTGAGGGGGTCACAGAGTCCCCAAAGGTCCCCTGTCCAGCTCCTGCCCCAGCAGGATGCCATGTCCCTACAAATAATAGGGTGCAGGATGGCATGGGGCTGGCAGACAGCACAAGCTCACACTCGGCCCTTCAATGCTGCTTTGGAAAACATAGGAGAAAGGAGGACAGAAAGGCAGAAAAGTGATGTGGCTCACAGCAGGCTCTGTAGGGCCATCCATTCGGGAGCTTTACCCATTCGGGATGGGGGGGGGGGGGGAGGTTCGGCTGAGCGATCGATAGCACAGTGCAGACAGCAGGGGGAGGAGATGGAGCTGCACGACCCTAAATAAACCCCGTGCTTCTCGGGGGGGGGGGAGAGGGGGGGGTCCTGGGTGCTTCTTTGTCCCGCGCTGATACCTCCCCCTCCTGACAGCCGGGGACAGCAGGGACACGTTGGGACAGGGGGACTCTGCTGAGGGATGCTGTGACATGGGGGGATGTGGTGACATGAAGGGACACGGTGACAGGGGGTGATGGGGTAACGTGGGGTGACATGGGGGGACATGGAAACACAGGGGGAGGCACAGAGACAGGCAGCAGCATATGCAGGGCAGCACTGTGTCCTGGGGGAACAGAGGAAACACAGGGGACCCTGTGACACAGCGGGCATAGGTTCCTGGGGAGGGGTGTGCCCAGATAAAGGGATGGGGTAATGAAGAAATGGGATGAACTGGGGATAAATACAGGAAAAAGAAATGGGATGGGAATGGGCTGTAGAAATGGGATGAAGGAATAAACAGGGATAAAGAAATGGGATGAAGAAGCAGGGTGAAGAAATAAGATGAATATGGGATTAACAGGGATGAAGAAATGGAATGGATACGGGGTAAAGAAATGGGATGAACGAACTGGGTGATCCTCGTGGCTCCATTCCAATGCAGAAAATTCTAAGATTCTATGATAAACAGGGGATTAGCAGGGGTAAAGAAATGGAATGGAGGAATGGGGAGAAGGAATGGGATGAATATGGGATAATACGGGAAAAAGAAACGAGATGGGTATGGGATAAAGCTATGAGGTGAGCGAGCAGGATGAATATAGGATAAATATGTGGGATGAAGAAAAGGGATGGATACGGGACAAGCAAAGGGGATGAAGGAACGGGGCAAAGGAATGGGAGAATATGGGGTGAAGAAGGGATAAACGGGGATGAAGGAATGGAAAGGATAAGGGATAAGGAAATAGGATGAAGGAGAGGGATGAATATAGGATGAATAAGGGCAAAGAAACGAGACGGGGGGGGCGGTGTTAAATGGGATAAATGAAGAAATGGGATGCAGGAATAGGGTGAATACAGGATAAAAGTGCAGAAAAGAGACGGGGCGGGTCAGGGGTACGGAGTTGGGATGGAGCAGCGGGGCGAACACGGGAAAAAGAAACGGGGGGAGCACGCGATGTAAGCGGGATAGATAGAGGTAACGGAGCGGAGGAAAGGTGGGGCGGGGAAGCGGGACAGCTCAGCGGGCACACAGCCGGGACAGACAGAGCCGGGACAGACAGACGGAGCCCGCTCAGCCGCAGCCCCGCGCCGATCGCAGCCCGCCCCGCTCCCCCGTACCTCCGCGCCGCGCAACTTCGGCCGAAGTTCCGCCTCTCCGCCAACGGGACGGGACGGGACGGCACACCACCTGCGCTCCGGGTCCCCCCGTCCGTCCGCGGGCGCTGTGGCGGTGCGGAGCGCGGCGGAGGCCCGGATGTGTGCCCGTTCTCTCCCTCCCTCCCTA
>NW_024884825.1:27590-46376 GCF_019232065.1 Centrocercus urophasianus
GGGAGCCGCCCCGATTCCACCCCCCGCGCCCCCCCCCCCTCCCTCGGCGGGGTGACAGCTCCACGCGCCCGGAGAGCGGGGGAACGGGCGGGGGGAGCGGCCAATGGGAGAGCGGGGAAGGATCGCGGGGCGGGGCGAGGGGGAGAGGCGGCCAATCGGGGCGCGGCGGGGCGGAGGAGCGGGAGAGGAGGTGCTGTGAAGAGAGCGCTGTGAGGAGAGCGTTGAGAGCTGCGTTGAGGGCTGAATTTGTTCCTCGTATCCAACGTGAGGCCGTGGCCTCTCCTGTCGTCCTGCTGACTCCCCACAATTAAAATGGGGAGAATGAGTAAATGTCAAGGTCACAGCAGCGTGGAATGGTTGGGTTGGAAGGCACCTTAAAGCTCCCTCAGACCCACCCCTGCCGCGGGCTGGTTGCTCCCTATCGGATCAGGCTGCCCACGATCCCATCCAGCACAGCCTCGGCAGCTGCAGGTCGTTTCTCGTTGGCCCTCATTGCCCTGACCGACTGGCCAGCCGCCCACAGACCCCATGGACACGCGTCCCGCTCACAGAATGGCAGAAACACCAAGGTTGGAAAAGACCCACAAGATCATCCAGTCCAACCACCCGCCTATCGCCAGGAGCTCTCGCTAAACCATGTCCCTCTGCGCAAAACCCAGGCTTTCCTTGAATTCCTCATCCACATGTCGTCAGCCCTAGAGTGGCTTCCTTGCCAGGAAAGGGTGCTGATCTTTGTGGCATCACAGCGCCGGAGCGCCCTGCCACAGCAGCGCCCTGGGTCTGCTGACCGTGATTTGCTTTTAGCCCACTTCAGCTCCCCAAGGCACGCCGGACTCCTGAAGGCTTCTTATGCAATTTGCAGGGTCGGGGAGGTACATCCAGCCCTGTCTGACTGTTACATCTTCTTCCACTTACTGCAGAATCGTTAATGTTGGCAAAGACCTCCAAGATCACCCCACCGTGACCACTGACCACGTCCCCAGGTGCCACATCTCCAAGGTTACTGAACGCCTCCAGGGTTGGGGACTTCCCCCCCCCCCCGTGCAGCCTGTGCCACTGCTTCACTGCTCTTCGGAGAAAATTTTTTTCCCTAATATCCACCCTCAACCTCCCCTGGTGCAACTTGAGGCCGCTGCCTCTCATCCTATCACTTGTACTCCTGCAGCCGTTTGGTCAACGCCAGCATGCTGAGGCAGAGGGTTCTGACTTGCCAAGTTTATCCCCTTCTAAGAGCAAAAACTTGGCTCTGTGAGATTGTTCCACTCTGACATTTGCTAATGAAGTGATTGAGAGTGTGGGAACTGGCAGGAGAGGCAGGGAGCTACCTCATCTTCATACACATAATCAATAGCAAATCAGTACTTAAAAAGTAAAGCGGCTGATGGTGTTTTTGTAGGGCAAGACATGCCCTGCATTTCAGTCTTTGATTCGGAGGATTTAATGTGCCGTGAGACAGAGCTCAGCAAGTGAGTCACATTGTAAAAGCTCTCCTGTAGCTCCTGGTGCTCCCTCTTGGCAAGTGTGTCATGGTTGCTTCAACATGTCTGAATCCGGTCTCCAGCTCTGTAAGCCCCCAAGGCCCTGGTAGGAAAATCCCTGAGTGCAGACCTCGGAGGGATGGCACGAAATCATGCATCGGGCTCTTGCTGGGGTCTAGACGCTCAGCGCTGGATTGGGTCCAGGATGGATGAGGCAGAGGGTGGCACAGCTCTCTCCACCTGCAGGGATCCCGTTGGGATGCTGAAGCCCCAAGCTAATAGCCTGCAGCATGGGCACTAAGCCCACATCTCAGGAAGTTCCTGTTGCAGCTACCCACTGCATCTAGGCCAAGAAACGAACCCAGCTCCTTGCTTCCACCATGTTTACAGGGCATCTCACCATTCCTAGCTGAAGAAGAGCATCTTCTGTGTATTTGAGCTACCACATCCATCACAGATGACCATCAGCACCTCTGAAGTGTCTGCTTAAATTCTAAGCTCCTGCTTGCAAGAGAGATTCTGCCAAGAAATCCAAAGGTCCTTCTCGTATCTTTGTCACATTATTTGCTTTTCTCCAATGTCTCAGATATTAGAGGTAACTTATTTTAGTCTGGAGCTGCCTGTTCAGCAAGTGACAGGGCTGGATATGGTCTTTTTTTCTCCTTTATTTACACATTGAGGATGCAGGGAAAGTTCCTTTACTAGTAACTCCTGCTCTCCCTTTGTGCTGGTCTGACAGCAATCTGTCTCCTCTTCTTCTCCTAGATTGTCTGACAGTTTGGGAACCCAAAGTGAGGCCTTGGGAAATAGATGGGAAGCAAGAGGGGGAAGGGCAGCACGGAAGAGGGACAGCAACCAGCCTGGGGCTCTTGAGATGTCATGAAATCATAGGATCATAGAGTCACAGAATCATTAGGGTTGGAGAAGACCTCTGAGATCCCCAAGTCCAACCCCAAGCCATCCCCACCAAGCCCGCTGACCGTGACCCCGAGTGCCACATTCACAGAACTGGTGCATTTGAGTTTGCAGTGAGAAGGCTGTAGGAGCATTGCATGCTGACTGCTCCAGTGCTTAAGTGCTGATTCTCAGCAAAGGCCACATCAGTGACGGTGATAATACATGTCCTTGGAGATGCAGGAAGACAGCCATGTGCTCTACTGGAAAGTTTGACTTTTGGATCCACGTACCAACCACTCTGATGCATCGCTGATACAGCCCAGGGCAGAAAGGGGCCCATCCTGATGCGTGCAGGGAAGGGCACTAAACAGAGAAGCCCTGAAATCTTGCTTGTGAAGCTCCCAGGAAGTAGGGACATCTGCATCCACGTGTGTCAGCAGCATCAGGGCCAAGCTGCTCAGCAGGAGCATGAAGGGTTACAGGCACTTGTGCAGTCCTGGGCACTCTGAGCACAGGGTGGAGGCCAGCCAGCAGGGTGACCTGGTGTCTCTGGAAGCTGATGCTGGGTGCTTGACTTGAAATGGCCCTGGGAGCGAACAGATGGCTCCTCTTTATTTGCATGCTACTTGGATTTGTGTCTCGAGCAGAAGAATAACTTAATTTTTGACATTTGCTTCTCCTCAGAGCCCAGCACAATTTATGTTACACTGACATTTGCGTGAAGGATGTTGCTTTAGGCACAAAAGCCATCCTGGCTTTAACCCTACAAGGAGCCAAACAGGCAGGAGCCATCTTCCTCCCACACTCCTTCCTAGGCTCTTCCAGAGGATATCACACTTACACCATAACCAAAAAATCAGGAGAAAACAGTCATTTGAGGCTTGTGGAAGGAAGGGGCAGGACCGGAGTGAGACTGGGCTGGAAAATATCTCATCTGTAGGCCTGAAATGAGAGACTGCTTGTGGGTGAGGTTTACCTACTATTAAAAATACCCTTCGCGGCCTGTGCAGTTCATCTGGAGCAGAGGGGATAAATTTAGCAGATTCCTGTTCCCAGCAGTCCAAGTGCAGACCTCCTGCACCCACAGCTTTAAGAGAAGTGTTGCTAGTGTCACTCGTTGGTGAATGGGATTTGCAGCAGCCAGAGCAGGGAGACCTGTGCGTCCAAGTCTGGGCCTTTGATACTTTTCCAGGTGACTTTCAGCAACTCTTGCATTCACTACGATCCCCCTCTTGTGGCTTGTTCTGCAAATCTCCTGCCTCTAGCTGCTGAGGCTCGCCTGTGTGTTTTCAGGAGCAGTGGAATACGGTGGCTTCATGGGTTAGCTGCTCCTCAGCTGAGCTGTTGTGGCTGGGTGCTGTGAGGGAACAGGGTCAGCATGCGCGGAGCTCAGAGCTGGACTTAGTGACCCTAAGGGTCTCTTCCAATTCAGGATAGTCTGCGATCCCCCCTGCATGGTGCCCTATCTGTCTCTCATGCAGGAAAGAGTGCCTTGCAGCTCTCATCTCATGAAGATGGATGATTCGAAAATGAGCCTGAGCTCAGTGCCCACGCAGGTCTGGGAGCCATGGCTGGGGACCTGAGTGTCCTGGGCTAGCCCTTGGTTCTCTAGTGTCTGCGGAGATGCCAACTGCAGCCTGAGTTCCACACTGCTTGACGTGGCCCTTTGAGATAAGAGCCCTTTTCCTTGGACCTGGGACATGTCCTCATAGGACCCATTTGTGTGCTCAGATCCAGGCTCTTGCAATCCAGCTGTGGGACCTCCTTGAATCTCTGTGGAACTTTTCACCTACTGCTTTTGGTTTTAGAGACAAACTGATTGATGTTGAAACAGCCTGGCATGTGGGGAGGCCATTTGCTGGGTGTGACAGCAACATACCATGGTGCCTAATTGGTTTTCTTCATAATTCTCCCCACACAGAGCCTGCACCAGAACCCATTTGCAGATGGAGACCAGTGAGTAGCCAGAGGCTGCTGTGTTTGGCAGCATCAGGGTGTGCATGAGGAGAAGGAGAGCATGGACTCCCTCTGTGGCTGTGCTCTCCTCTGCTTTCCCTAGAGCAGAAGATCTAAAGCTCCATCATATTTAAAAGGATGCCTTTCGCTGGTGTGAGTCCCCTGTGCACCCAGAGTTATCAAGGCAAAGGAATGCTCAGCGGCCTGGTCATTCTGCTTATAGCTTTGCCAAGCTGTAATTGCTTGGGCTCACATTTTTCCATGCCAGATGTCTGCCTAAGGCTGAAGTTCTCTGGAAAGTTTCAGCCACACTATTTTGACCATTTCCAAGAACGAGGGGAAAGGAAGTGTTTTGCCCAGCTTTTGGAAATAAATAATTCCACGAAACTGCTGTTGAGAGAGAGAAGGCTCCATGTTTTGGAGAAAGAGCATGAAATTTGGCCTTGCTGTCAAAAAGTGCCATTTGCCACTTCCAGGAAAGTTTGTTTAATTTTGAATTAGTTACAACTCTCTGCAAATCGTGGCTTGCATGGGCTCAGCACACCCAGTCGGAGTTTCAGTTCTACTCTCCAAAGTCTGTCTCCAGCAGACATACTCCAGACCAGGCTGCAAAGGTTTGGGTGTTGCTCCACTATAGGAGCTGGAGAAGTAGAGAGGGCTGGAGGGAGCAGAAGGGCTCAAGAGTGAGCTTGGGAGGTGCTGGGTTGGAGTCAGCAATGAGGAGGTGCTGGGTTTCTTGCTGTGGATGGGATGCCACAAGCTGTATTGAAAGAATAGGAAGGGAGAAGCTCCAATGAGAGGTACGGAACCAGATGTCCCTGCTACTCCAGGGAACTCTGACCTTTGCACTGCCATTAAGGTCACCTCCTGCCCTCATTATTCCCATGCAGGAGTGGAGATGACGGTGAGGGATCCGAGACCCTTGGACACATGTGCCACCCGTTGGCAGAGGTGCTGTGCAAGCTGAGCTCCCTACCTCCACCACTGAAGGTTGTGCTGAATGTCTGTACAGTGCCCTACGGCGTGCCCGGTGGGCTCGGGGGCAGATAGCATCTGACTCTCTCTTGTTCTGGCCAGAAGATTGCCTTGCTCTATAATGCTGCAAATCAGATGCCAAGAACACGCTTTTGCCATCCAGGGGAGGCAAGGCTGTTAGGATTGGAGGCGTTGACACAAAGTGCCTGTGGGGGAAATGGCACAGAGCAGCATCCCCAGTTGAAGAGGCTGTCTGAGTGTAGCAACAGTCTCTTGTTCCCAGGCTCTGGGCCAGGGTAAATTGGCTACAGTGTACTTTGGGAACGAGGAGTTTGCCTCCAGGAGAAAAAGGGTTTAGAACAGCTTTGCTGAGAGTCCCTCTAGTTCATCCACGCAGAGGGATAGCTGCCAGCTCCTCAGGTGGGCCTGGTGCTGTCTTCCCTAGATGCAGCAGGAGCTGCTCTTAGCAGGTGCAAATGAGAGATACAGATATGGGGACACAAGTGGGAACCCCCAGACTGAATTTGCTCATGTGAAGCTGCCAGAGATGATGGAATGAGATGATCCCAACAGGGAGGAGGGGAAGGCAGACACTAGCACTGCTCTCTCCGTGCTCCACATGCCAAGCTTGCCTGTACTGCCCTCATCCCCCTCCAGGTGCCAAGCATTCAAATGGATCACAAAGGATCTGAGCACAAAGACCCTCAACCCTACACCCTGCCCACTCTGTGCCCAGGACATGTCCCTTCCCGTGGGCCTGGGGACAGCAGCGGGATCCCATGGCACATGTGGATCCCATCACCACTGAAGAGGACATGCAGGCTGCACCTCTGAGAGCTCTGGCTCATGCAGGCCATGTCTGTACATTACACTGCTTTAAAAACAGAGCAGCCCTACAAACCTCTTGCTGGACATCGCTCTCAGTTCCGTGCCAGCCCCAGGCCCATCAGATGCTCAATGCAGGGCTGGTTGGCTGTGTCATTTTCTGTGAGTCAGGTTGCTCTTTTCCCTGGACTGCTTCCTAACATACAGAAACTCCTCAAGTCGTTTTAATTATCTCAATAATAACTCATTTTTTTTCTACTGCATTTCATGAAATTCTGTGACTTGGTACAAGCAGTGAGTAAATAAATGCACAACATCCGTTATTCTGTCATTTAGAACATCTAAGTTAAAACATTGTAAAATGGGTATGTGAAAGAAATGGTGATCTAAATATGTGTTTCTGTCCTAGAATCATGGCAAACTAGAGTTGGGATGGATGTTGAGCTCTCCCTGCACCCAGGAAGAGGTCGGCTGTGACTTCCTGCTGTTACTACTGATCTCCAAGGACAGGTATGCTACCGTTTCTACTTTGATCATATACCCACCTGCTAACAAAAGTGCAGCAAAATTTAATATATTGCTGGAAAATCAGTGTATTTTAAGCTCCTGGTTATAAAAACAAACAAACAAACAAAACTCCTCTTGCAAAATTAGATTACAAACTGTTTTCAAACATTTAAACAGTTTACACTGTTCTTGTTGCCAGACTTGATGCAGTGCCACATCCCATTTTCTCAGCCTCACTTCCCACCTAAGGGCTTCCAGGTCTGTTCCCACTTCCCACACTGCTCCATCTCCTCGTACTGGAACCACTGCTTGCATGCTGTGCTGTACTGCTGATCAGTGAACAGATCCAAGATAAAAAAAAACTGTTTCTCTCTCTACCCCACCCCGAAACCCCCCACTGGTTATTTTTAACCTGGATGAATTACTGCACTGGTTTAATGCCAGGACAACTGAGGAGCATGTGGTGATGTAGTGAGCAGGCAGTGCTGGAGGAATCAGTAATTCTTTTAAGTTGGCTTTGCTGCAGAGGAGAAACCCTTTGCAGACAATCCCTACAGAGCATCCTGCTGCTGGTGCCATGCATGGGCTTTGCTCACAGCGAAGTGGAATCACAGCGAGTTCCCCAGCTTAAAGCAAGATGGAGTTGAGCTGCCAGGGGCAGGCTGGGGGTCTCCTGCTGTTGCTTTTTACACTCTTGCCCGGCCCAATGGGAAAAATCTGTGCTCTTGATGGGAAAAAAAGGGCTCCTGACTATACCCATAGTTGAGTTCATTATGTTTATGTTCCCATCCCTAATAACACTTAATGGTTAATAAACCTGAAGGAAATACAGTCAAATGTTTTGGCTGAGCCCCTGCTCTGGCACTGGGAAGAGCTGCTGCTTCGTCTCATTAATTGCCTTTTTGACCTTTTCAGAATACAGCCTTTCCCATTAGCCATAGGACAGCTGCACAGGAGCTGTGACACCAAACCTCTGGCTATGCATCCCCTACAGATGATCATGCTCTGCAGCTGTTTGATGCTAACCTTTCTGCAGATCCTACCATTCGTCCTAGAAAGGCTCTAAAAACCCCAAGGAAGAGGCCTGGCATTTCCAAAATGTCCACAGGGAGGCCTGGTAGCAGGCTGGAAGAAATCCTCATTTTTTGATGATTTCAGCCTATCTCAAGGTACGACAGCCTCGTTTGTATACACGAAGATGTGTTATGGGTAGAGCTTGGCATTGCTGCTCCACATTTGTAGGTGACCCTCAGTTCTGAGCAAGGTACACAAGAAGAGTATCAGGGATCAGCCTGATGCCACTCAGTCTGAGCTTCAGCGTTTGCAGCAAAGACAGTGGGCAAAGTTCATCCTGAGAGCAAGTTTGGATTGTGCTCAGCTGAGCACACAGGGTTGAGTGACTGAGTCTTCCTTCTGGGGATGTGAGGGCTGGACAGTCTCCTGATAATTAATATAGAGTTAATCCTTTTCTTGCAATATATTGTGCCCATGGCTCAGGTCACTCATCTGGAAGTGCTGGAGGAGACTTTGCGGACCCCTTCCCAGCTTGGAGGAGATTAGCCACTGGGCAAGTTCCTCTTCAGCGGGGCTCGTTCGGCTTCTTTCTCTGTTTTGTATAAAATAATTAACTGGTGGAGAGAGAGAGACAGAGGCCTTGTGAGTTTACAGCTCATTGCTTAGGCATTCATCCAGAAGGGGAAGATCCAGTCCCTGCTCTTCAGATTATGTTAAACAAAACTCAGCTTAACTGCAGACTCTGCCCAGGAACCTTCTTTATAGCCAAAGGAAAGCAGAAGTTACAGCAGGAGGAGAGAGGAGGGGAGAGTTCCCAACAGTGGCCTCCTAAATAACATTGTGCAGGGATCAGAGGATACAACATCTCTCACTTACAGACTCAAACCCTAAGAGTCTGAGTGCAAGGCATGCCACCAGCCCAATTGGGTTGGAGGAGATAACTCATTTTCTTCCTACTTATTATTATGATGGCAGATTTCTTTCTTAGGAATGAAGGGATAGCCTCATTTTTGCCTATTTCTTGTGTTTTCGGTGAGAACCCCTGGAGGAAGGCTTGCCTCATGACCATTGCGACTTAGCAGAGCTGCCTCCTGGCCCTCTGGCAACAGTACACCATCACCATCACAACGCCAGCCCTCAGATCATGGTGCGCTTCGCCAGCCTTTGTTCTTCTGTTTGGTGAATTGATCTTCATCTGAGCAAGGATCACTCACTGTCAGAGTTACAAACCCGCCCATGAAAAGAAAAGGAGCAGCTTGACTTCAAAGGGCTGTGGTTCTTTTCTTGTGGCCTATCCTAACCTGCGCACAGCTGAAAAACTTGTTTAACCCAATTCATTGCGGGCCAACTTCTTTCCCTCTGACAGACAAAGGCGCAACAACAATGAGAGCATTCAGGTGCAGAAGAGGGAGGGATACACACCCCGTTCCCACCGATAAGCACAAAGCCTGGGGAGCGACAGCTTATCTCAGGCAACATCCCTTGAAGTCAGTGGCATGTGTGTGCAGAGATTCTATCTTATGTGAGGCCAACTGGTAGAGGTAGAAAAACGGGACCAACGCTCGGGCACATAAACCCTTCTTCAGGCCACAGAAGTATTGGGGTCACCCAATGCCAGGAGATGCCCTACAAGGGACAGAGTGGGACAGAAGGTGGGCAGAGGTGAGTGGTCGGCTAGGGCAGCCCTAAGTGCTCTGGCAGGTGGCTGGCAGGATGGATTAACACTAGGGGTCCGTATGATGCTCTGGGGGACTCGACAGATGACATCTTTGCTGCCATTAGCAAGGGGCATCTGTGATTTTGTGTTTCTCCTGCACCAGGTGACATGCCCAGGACAGAACACTGCAGAACAGGTGCCAAAGCACTCCCAGGCAATGCCTTCCAGCAGCAGCACTGCCTCATACAAAGATCTTTTTTTTCCCTATTTCTATTTCTAAATGTGCTTCAAGATAAAATCCTCCAGTGTTTGTTCTTCAGTGATGCATATGCCTTCATTTCCTCCAGCTGATATTCATTCTTGCCTTCCTTCTTTTTTTTTTTCAAAAGAAATGTCTTAACATTTGCAGAATGGAACTATTGTTTTTGCACTTCAGAAATGTGAACATGTCACTATAGCAATTATCTCTTAAACTTAACAAAACAGCCTAATGCTGTTAAGATTAATAGGAGCTCTTGTCACCTCGGAGCACTTTTCTTTTTATTAATGACTCATTGCAAAGCACATTAGCACTGGTGTCACATTCTCACTGCTGCTTCTCTGCAGCTGCACGTAGCATTGCCACGGCACAACCAGATCCCACCTAGGGATGCTGTTGCATGCTGTGACGTGGATCATAGAGTGGGTGGGGGTTTGACTTGATGCTCTTAGCGGCCTTTTCCAACTTTAATGATTCTGTAGAGTTCTCTAGGATAGCACATAAAACCAGCCAGTAGACAACAGCATCTGGACAAGCTCTGATAGTTAAAAGAATGATTGTACCATGGCCAGGTTCTTGCTTTGCCACAGCCAGCAGCAGGCTGAGAACATGCTGAGTGCTTTGGGGATTAATGTTTGCTTGTGTCTGTGCAAAAAGAGCCAAGGAACAAAGCTGGTGTGGAAAATGAACACCTTGAACTTTGAAATGGTTCTTCTCAGGAAAAAAAGTTATTCTCCTCTGCATAGGGAGATGGTGGAGACCCCAGCCCTGGAGGTATTGAAGATCTGTGCAGGCATGGCACATGGGGACGTGGTCAGTGGGCATGGGGTGGGTAGGGGTTGGGCTTGGGGATCTTGGAGGTATTTTCTGGCCTTACTGACTCCATGATTTTATGACTCTACGAAACGCACTTGTCCCATTTGTCCCAGTCATCCGTGGAGAGCCCTCCAAGTCGATTTATCACCAGTGCCTACAGGCACAGTCTTTGCAGGAATCGGTGAGGCTCTCCAAGAAGACAGCACTGAGAATAATTCTAAGCTTGCACATCTCTCTGATAGTCAAGAAGGACTGAATGTTGAGACACACGAAGTTAAGCACCACTTGTATCAGCTCTGCAGCCATTGTGGACACTGGTTCTTATGGGGCAACACCTGACAGCTGTTGTGGGCCCAGAGCATGTATAGGGACCTGGGTTTTTTGCTGCTTGTCTGGGGTAGGATAGGACATTATTAAGCTTCTCTGCTTAGCTCTCTGAGCTCTTTCTTCCATATTAAAAATGCCCTGGGAATGCTGCCCAGGATGTGGCTGCTCTGCTGGGCTCAGTGCGGCCTTCTACCTATATGAAGGAAGGAGAAAGGTCTGGGATGGCTTTCGGTTGTAACCAAGGTCACACTGGTGAGTGCTGGTGTGCTGAGGATGTTATACATGGCCTCCTCCTTGCCAGCTGTATCCCAGCTGCACACAGAGCTTTTGCAGCACAATGGAAATAAATGGGGAAGGAGGACAGAACAAGAAGCCTGGAGATCTGACCTTTCGCTGTGGGTATGCTGTGTTACAGCAAGGCTTATTTTCCTACAACAAAAAGTAAAGGTTATTTATCTGCCTCAGAAGGTAGACTGAGGCAATGTTTGACAAAGTGCTCGGAGCTTTGGGCCCTAGCAGGCAGTTTTCCCATTAGGATGCAGCCAAGTGCTCCAGGGAAGCCTGCAGTGCTGGAAACAGCCACTGCAATCCGGATTTACCCACATTTCTTGATGATGCATCCTAAGAACAGCTCTCCTCCACCACAAGAAAGGTCTGGGAATGTTCAGGCAAGGCCAGGGACTGGAGGTAAGGCACATCCCGGGGCACGGATTGAAATGCCCCTCTGGCACTGCGATTCTCTCCATGGGAAACGGAGAATAAATGGACTATAAATGGAGCAGAGACCGGGTATGGAGGAGCAAAAGAGAGAGGAATAGCCTCCAGAAATCCCTTTGACTCGGTCCCTAGGCAGAGACTGAGGACCAGTGTCACGAGGCAGGGCTGGGAGGGCTCTCTGAGTTTTGGTCTAGAAATCATCAAACAGCATCTTGCAAAACTTCCAGGATTTCACGGTCTGGACTGGAGCAGAAATGCCACAGGCAGCGCTGCCAGCCCCGAGCATTCACACACCATGAGTCAGCCCCCGTCCGGCTCCTCCAGGGCTCCTTTCCTTTCTGGGTGTGCTGGGAGCCGAAGCCAGGCTCATATTTTCCACGTTTTTCCCCTACATATCCCCCCGTCTCCTGGTAGCAAGGCTGAAACGTTGCTGCTGCTCAGTCGAGGGGGACATTTCTGAAAGGAATAGGAGAGGCGATGCCCTCTATCCCCAGAGCAGGGCTTTCCACAGACTTCACAGATTTGGCAGCTCTCAGCTCCTCATTTTATTGCCTGCAGATCTGGCCTTGTCACCAGCACGGGAGGTCAAGGTGCTGGCAGCAGCTCTGTGATGTGTGGGCCTACGCTTTGCCTATGAAAACACTGTTTTTCCTTTATTTCAGCTTTAATGAAGCAGAGAGAAGGACAAGCAGCTTTCTCCAGAGCACAGAACTCCCCACACCGGCAGCTAGGGCACCTCTGGCCGGCATATGATGAACTTATACACAACGCTTTCAAGCCAGTTTCACCTCAGGGACAAGTTTACTCTTTTATTTATGGGCTTGGTGGCAGCTTGCAGGCAGCGGTCTCTGGCACCCCTTTGTGGCTGCCAGCGCCAGCACAGGCTGTCTGGGATAAAGAAAACACTCTGGATTGGAAGAGACATAGAGATCCCCCAGTTTTGATCCCATGTTATGAGCAAGGACATCTCCTTTGTCACAGCTTGGCCCAGGTCATATCCTGGGGACGCACCACCCCATCCTGTCTGTCTGCAGGCTCCACGGTGCAAGGGAAAATGTGCAATGTGCACGAGAACAGGGCAGGGTGTGGGGTGAGGATGCACCCCTGGCTGCAGGCAGGTGGGTGTGGACAGGGATGGCTGCAGAGGGCAGAGAGTGGCGGTGCAAGAAGTGGTGAAGCACACAGGAACAGCAGATGTGCAGGGGGTGTGGGCCAGGCTGTGCCACAGACACAGGGGGGTGCTGGAAAGGGGCAGTGGGGGTGCAGCACAGCGCAGCAGGCAGAAGGGAGCAGCAAGGTGGAAGCAGAGGACAGGCCTGGAGCAGCAGGGACCAGCAGGGAGCAGCTGGGTGAATACAGAGCAGCTGGGTGCAGGAGGGAGCAGCACAGAGCAGCAGGACGCAGCAGGGCGAAGCAGACAGCAGCAGCAAGCAAAAGGCTGCAGGCAGGGTGCAGCTGGGTATGTACAAGGTGCAGCAGGGAGCAGAAGGTTGTAGGCAAGGAACAGCAGGATGCAGCAGGGAGTGGTGGAGAAGGCTGGGATTAGCAGGGTGCAGGCAAGGAGCAGTAAGGAGCAGGCAGTCAGCATCAGGGTGCAACGGGGCAAAAGCAAAAAGGAGCATGCAGAGAGCAAGTGCGGTGCAGCAAGAATGGAGGAGGCAACAGCAAGGAGCAGGAAAAGTGGATGCAGGGAGCAGCAGAGAACAGCAGGGGGCAGGCAGGGGCAGACAGGGAGCAGTAAGGCGCCTGCAGGGAGCAGCATGGTGGAGCAGGCAGGGCCCAGACAGGGAGCTGCAGGGAACAGCAGGATGCATGCGGGTTGCAACACACAGCAGAGGTAATAGGCAGCGTGCAGACAGGGAGCAGCAAGGAGAAGACAAGGTGCAGAAGGGAGCCCTGTAACCAGCAGGGGACATCCCAGCACAGCTTCATCACCAGGATGTGGGAGCAGCAGGAATGGGGTGAGGCATGGGAGAGGCAAGGTGCAAGGGCACTGGGGTGCAGAGTCAGAGTGCAGGAGGGAGGGGGGTTTGGGTGGCTGGATGCAAGAACACGGGATGGGCTACAGGAGTGGCCGACCCTTCTCTTACTGATGCTGCAGTGGGATGTTGTGGTGGGGCACTGCTGTGACTGCAGCAGTCAAAGCAAACACTGTGTGCTCACCTGGTGCCCACTGAGTAACAAAGCTTTCCCCCCAAAAAAACTTTCAAGCTAAGCGTGTGAAATAGCCAGACGTAGGAGAAAACTTTGTATTTCAAATCTGAAGACTCTGCAGTGTGTGATGTCTCCCTTAGAAATACCACTCACTTCCAAGATACCTCTGCAGAAAGGAAGCTCCAGTGAGCCCTTGTGTAAAACTTAAGGACCTGAATACTGACACTTTTTCTCTATTTCTCCTTTCCTGATTTTCTGTCCTCATACCTGAAGGTAAAGTCATTTCTAACCCCTTGACTTTGGGCTTTCACTGCATCTTTGTGAGCCATGCAATGGTGCTGTCATTAGCACCACCGAAGGTCTGCGCCCTGGACATCAAAGGATTGAGCTGACTTTGTGCATCCCAAATCCCAAAGCTTGCTGACCTTGCAGGGGCAGTGCTGTGACAGTCTCACAGCATCCCATGCATTTGATTGCTGGATGCGCCCACAGTAATGTGGATTAGATTTGATGTGCCAACGTTTCCTTGGTTTCTGGTGCGCCCAGATATCTGTTTGGGGTTCGTACGGCTGCTGTATGAGATGCAGATTTGAGAAAAGGGATGGGAGGTTGAGGGTACGTCAGGATCGCAGCGGTGGGACCCGGCTCTCATGGAGCTGGCTCTCCACGTGGCTGACTATCGTACAAACCCATACAAAGCCGAGAACATCCCAGCTGCTCAGCTCCTGACTCTTTCTGACAGCCCTCTGACAAAACACTGAGTTTCACCTTCCCTGAAGCGCAGCACAGCGCAGGGCTGTCGGTGGGTACGGTGCTGCTGGGGGCAGAGAAAAGCAGGGCTGTCCCCTAAACACATCGGGACGGTGGGCAGGGAAGGGCTCTGCAGGTGATTTTCTCAGGGCAGAGCAGGAACAGACCTGCTCATGTCTCATCCCATGTCCCGCAACGGCAACCACGGAGCCACACCTTATGGCCCCTGTAGGATGGCTCCAGACCACTAGTGCAGAACCCACTATTAAATACTTAAGGAAGGAAAAAAAAAAAAAAAAGAAACAACTCTGATTAAAGGCCTGGGATGATGAGGAATCCACCGCAGCCCCAGGTCCCACACCCTTCATTACCGTTGTTGTTAAATCTTTGCTACTGAATGCAGTGAAGTCCATCTTCCGTGTCCTGCCATGAACCTCAGCGCTTTTTGACCATTTCTTGTCAATCCCAATTGCCATCTCCTGCAGAAATTTAACAGAATAAGATTCTTCTGGCTCTTCCTACCAGGAAACATCCTTTCATAAGGTTATTTGGCCGTATGTTTACATTTGGTGTACGTATGCCATCCTCTGTGTACACAGAGGTTATCCATAGTGTATATAGGCACGTACTGATTTCTGCTGGCTCAGTGATACAGTAATCATACCCAGGCACGGTAAATACAAAGCTGCAGCACTCTGATTCATAAAACATAACACCCACGGCACGCTTGTGACTTGATACTGTTATCTCCTTGTCCCCTATCGAAAGCAGGAACGTGTCGAGCCCTTTCCTTCGAAAAGGTTTTGCAGCAAGCGGGCAGCAGTGGCATTTCCCTTTCCTCCCCACTGACCTTACTGGGGGGGCAGTGGGGTCTGTACTGGGGCATGGTTTGATGCTGCCATCACATAGGGCACTGCCCAGCTCAGCCAGCCCACAGCATTCCCAGCACCAGGGCTATTCCAAACTGCTCTGCAGCAGCATGCATTCCCTTCAAAGCTTCACGGCTTCATTCTCCCTCTCACTGTTACTTCGTTCCTGATGGTCTTTCAGGGCTTACAGTGCTCTTAAAAGGCAGCAGTGTCGATACGGCTGCCTGTGTGTAATGCGACACAGAGCGATGGAAGGCCCAGCACAGCCCAGCCAAGTGTCTGCCCTTTGCACACCGACAGGAGAGCAGTGCTGTGTCATCCACCCACCCTGACGGCTGTCTTCCAGCAGCCTTGTGCAGTGCTGTGCCCTGCAGGGCTGTAACCTGCACCCCACACGGCTGCACTTCGCACCCTGCATGGCTGCATCCTGCACAGCTGCATCCCTTGTGCCTCATTTCTTCACAGTTGCACCCTGCTTAGCTGTACAGCAACCTGCATGGCTACATCCTGCACAGATGTGTCCTGCACCCTGCATGGCTGAATCCCACATCCTGCATGGCTGCATCCTGCAGAGTGACATTCTGCACCTCACACAGCTGCATCCTTCATGGCTGCACCATGCACAGCTGTATCCTGCACCCTGCATGGCTGTGTTCTGCCTGGAAGTATCTAGCACCATCCCTTGATGAATCCTGTACAGCTGCATCCTGCGTAGATGTATCCTGCGCAGTTGTATCCTGCACCCTGCAAGGCTGCATCCCAAATGATTGCATCCTGCACTTATGAATCCTGCAGCCTGCAAGGCTGCATCCTGCACAACTGCATTCTGTGTGGATGTTTCTCACACCCTGCATGGCTGCACCCTGCACCCAGAGCTCCTTCTGCCCATGGATTTGCAGTCCCCTCCCCGCTGTCAGCCTTTGCACCTCCTCCCTTTCCAGCAGCATTGCAATCCTCTGATGCAATTAACAGCCACAATAAGGGACTGTGGAAAAACATCCCTGTCTGCAAGCAGAGGAAGAGAGATGCAGCAGTGAGGCTTTGCCAGCGATCGGTGGCACGGAGCATTGGATTGGTTGTGCCCAGTGACACGGCACAACCACGCTGCAGAGAGCCGAGCTGCTCTGATGGCTCAATCCACTCTGCATCAGAGATGTCACCACCAAGGACCATCACTGTCACTCTGAAGGCGGGAGGTGGTGTGGATGGGATTCGCCATCAACCAGCACTGCTCCTTGCAGCCCGACCTTTGTGGATGCTCACGGGGCTGTAATAGTGGCAGTCCTGTAAAGCAGTGACTTGTTCTCACCTGTGTCATCAGACTTCGCATTTCTACGGCCTCTTTAATACAAAGATGTTGTCACGGATTTCATCAGGATGGGAAAGGCATAAATTATGCCTGGGTACTTCATCATGCAGCTGAGTGATGTCGAGTTTCAGGAAATCGTAGAATTGTGGAATTACAGAATAGCTGGGTTGTAAGGGACCTTACAGAACACCTGGTTCCAAGCCCCAGTATTAGAACTAGCTACCTATCAGGAGGCACAGAAGGTCAATGAGAGAATCAAGATGCTTGCACTTTGGCACTGGCCTTAAGGAACTGGTCAGACTAGGAGGGGCTACGGCAGCTGAATCCCAGTGAATTCAGCCTTGAATTGAAAGCAGCCATGGCGCTGTCTTTTTTGTAGAAAAAGAAAAGGACTGCGGGGAGCCCGTCCCTGCCCTCAGCACCCTCGGATCAGCATTTCTGCACCTGCCCTAAAGCTTTCCTGCCATCTGTCCCACCTGCACTTCCCATTGCCTCCCTGCCTCAGTTTCCCCCTCTCACTCCACAGGATTTGCACTGGGGATCAGAGAAAGAAATGCTGCAGCGTTCCTGGGGGATGGGCAGGTAGACAGACAGACAGACAGAGGTCTCAGCAACAGAAATGCCTGGGAGCAGGAATAAAGACCTCATCTGTCTCCTTGCTGCTACAGTGGGCCCATTATTTGCATGCTGAAGGCGGTCTATTTGCTCGCAGCTGGCTGCACCCAGATGGAATAATGCTCTCTCTGATGGCAGCAGTGGGGCTGTGGACCCAAGTGTCGTGGGGCTTCCCTTCCTGTAGGAGTCTGAGCACTTGGCATTTGCTGGGCTGCACTGTGGGAAGGCCAAAGCAGCCCCCCTATGTCAGCAGTGCCAGTTTGTATAGCGAACATCCTGCACAGGGAGCTGTGAGTGAGCAGAACACAGGATGCTGAATGCTGCCTCCAGCAATGAGCTGTGAAGCTGATGCAGGCTTGAAGCTGCTGAGGGAGGAGCAGGTGAGCAGCACATCCCAGCTTCCACCGGGGAGCTCTGTAAACATTCTGTACCCTTCTCCCTCTGATCTAGAGATGGGGATGTGGTGCAGGACCATGGCAAAGGCCTTGCAGAAGTTCAAGTGGACAACACCAGCTGCCCTCCCTTTGTGCACTGATGCTGGTACTCCATATACAAGGACAGTGCTGGTAATGCTCGGCTGCACTGCCAGCCAGCCCACTTCAGCTCTCTCTTACAACACTTGAGAAACTCCTGACACCCAACACCTCCCTACACACACTTTAATCAAGAGCCAATTCCGTTTCCCAAACACTGAGTCATCCTCTGTTATTACCTGGCACACGGCACCCAGCACAGCAGCCACATCTTTTCCCTCAGAGGGATGTTCCTTCTCCTCCTCCAGCTTCTCCCGAGTCACTTCTTCATAGAACCACAGAAGGTTTGGGTGGGAAGGGACCCCTAAAGGCCATCAGGTCGCACTCCCTGCAGTGCACAGGGACACCCGCAGCTCCAGCAGTGCTCAGAGCCCATCCAGCCCGACCTCAGCTGTCTGCAGGGATGGGGCAACACCAGCCTTTCTGTACAGCCTGTGCCAGGGCCTCACCGCCCTTATTATAAAGAACTTCTTCCTTGTATCCAGTCTACATCTCCCCTCTTTCAGTTTGAAACCACTTCCCCTTGTCCTATCGCAGCAGACCCTGTTAAAAGAGTGTCCCTTTCTTTCTCATACCGCCCTCCAGGTCTTCATACCTGGTTCTCATACCTGCCAGGTATGAGGTCCAGGTTCTCATACCTGCCGCTCAGGTCTCCATAGGGATAAGGTCCATTCTCGGAACCTCTTTTACCCTGTGCAGGGCAGGGCACAGCACACAGGATGCAACACAGGCGGTTTCCTGGCCTGGAATACGACACAAAGCCAAAACCCTAAACCAGCGATGAGCTCTCACAATCCCAGGCATCCCCTTCCCATCATTGTCAGGTCGCCACGGCAACCCGTCCAGCCAAAAATAAGGCAGAGAGCAACACTGGGATCTGATTCGGTCAGTTCCTCGTGACGGCGGTGTGGGAAGCACGGCGCGGCAAGGCACGGCACGGCAAGGCACGGCAAGGCACAGTACGGCACGGCAAGGCACGGCACGGCAAGGCACGGCAAGGCACAGCACGGCACGGCAAGGCACGGAACAGCACGGCGCGGCACGGCGGCTGCTGAACGCGGGGCGCGGCCGCAGGGCAGAGCCGGGCGCTCAGCTCAGATCCGGGCGCTCAGAGCGGCCCCGCTGCCT
>NW_024884826.1:0-16273 GCF_019232065.1 Centrocercus urophasianus
GGGGGGGTGGGTGCAGGTGGGTGCAGGTGGGTGCCCCCCCCCCCCAGGGGCTACTGCTTGTCGATGGCGCCCTGCTCGGCCGCGCTGTCCCCGCGGGGCTCAGCCTTCGTGTGCCACGTCGTCTCCTTGAACACGAACCAGCAGTTCCCGGCCCACAGCAGGAAATTGATGAAGCCGAAGAGCTGCGGGGGGAGAACGGAGCTGTGGCACCACGCACCCCCCCCCCCCCCCCTCCCTCCATACAGCCCCTCCCCACGGTGCTTCGTGGTGTCACCCTTAGGTGTGCGGGCGCACGGCGCAGCGGTGGGCACTCAGCTCCGCATCCTTGTGCGTGTTGGCACCCACATGTGTGTGTCTGTGTGTGTGTGTGTTTGCACCCCAAGGTGTGTGCGCCCCCCCCCTGCTCACCACGGAGATGTTGGCCAGCCCCATGGCCGGCGTGGCGCCGGCGTTGCACACCACGTCCTGGCCCTGGCACACACTCATGGCTGCGATGAGGCTGGAGGGCCTCGTGGCCGCCTTGACGTCGCTCAGCCCTTTGCCCCACGCCGCTGCAGCCACCAGCCAGAAGAAGGCGAAGCAGACGGTGACGCAGAAGTCCTGTGGATGCCGTGGGGCCGGGCTCAGCGCCGCGCTTGCAGGGTGGGATTCGCGCCCGCCGCCCGGCCCTTACCGTGAACGGGAGCTTCTTGTTGTCGGCGTAAAGGGAATGAAAGCGCAGGTAAAGCACCAGAGCTGCCATGGTGTAGAGGAAGGAGAAGACCCCCAGGGTCACAAAGAACTCAGCCGGAGCGGAGAAGTCGCCCACCAGGTGCAGCAAGCGCGGCTCCGACTCGCCGTCGCACTCCGGCATCTCGAAGGGGATCTGGTACAACCTGGGGGGAACGGGGCCGGGGGGTGGCTGTGGCACCCGGAGGGGAGGGGATGGGGCAAAAGGGGTCCTTGGGGGAAGGGGGGCACGGAGCCGGGACCCACGGCTGTGCCCAAATCCCCTGCGGGATGCAGCAAGTGCTGCAAACCACCCACAGAGTGGAGAAGCGTCCCCGTCCCACCCTCACACCTCGTTCGGGACGCCGGCACCGAGCACGGGCTTTAACCTCACATCCCACCCAGCCCCATCCGGGTCCCTACGTGGCCACGTTGGAATCGCAGGCTGTGCAGGGGATCCCATTTCGGCCAGCCCTCACCTGAACGGGTACCCGAACTGCACGGAAATGGCGCTCATCTCTTTGGTTTCACCGCTGCACTTCACCGTGGCCCCGCTCTCACCGCTGAAAGAACCGCACGCCCCGAAAGCAAAGATGGCAAAGAGCTGCAGGATGGAAGGCAAGAGGTCAGGGGCGCCCCAGAAACCCCGCCGCCCCCATTCTTTCCCCCCCCCCCCCCCCCCCCCCCCCGGCGCTGAGTCACGGCCATGCAGGGCGCTATGCCACCCTGCAGCTGTCAGCCCTGTGCGCCAGCTCTGTGCACCGGCAGTGAAAACGGGGCCGTGGGGCACCGGGGGGGGGGAACCCTGCTCATCCCCTCTAATTTTAGGCCCAGTCCCAAGTGCTGTAGTGTCTGCACTGAGGGACGCCGCGATTTGTCCCCGTGCCCCAACAGTGGTGGCACGGCCCCGAGTGCTGCTGGGCTATGGGGAATCCTCCCAATCCTCCCAGCCAGGCTCAGTGCCACGGGGATGGGCTCCTGTGGGTGTTCCCTCGTGGACCCAGGAGTGTTGACAGCTGTCCCTGTCCCCGGTGTGGGACGTCCCCACGTGTCACGCTGCAGCGTGGCTCCCGTTCGCTCTCTGTGGCTTCTCCTCTTGCTTCCCGTTTCGGGCTGCGCTCAGGGCCTGATCCCACACAGCCAGCGCTGCTCGGGGCTGGGGGCCACAGTGGGGGCTGACCCTCCTTGGCCCCACTCCTCCAGGCAGAAGATCCCCAATGCCACCTCCCCCCCCCCCTCCCTCTGATCCCCACTCGTGCCTCAGTTTCCCTGTGCCAGACCTGTGCCGCTGAAATGCCGCCCTCCCCTCAGCCCTGAAACCCAATCCTGGCGCCATTCATAGCACGGGGGGACAGGGAGGGGGCCGTGCATTGCCCCTCCATGCCCCATACGTTCCCTCCTGAGTTTGCCACCCTCCCCTGCCCCCCACTCACCGATGGGCCCCCCTCCTCACCCCCCCACCCCTCAGGTCCCACTGTCACCGTCCCCCTGGGCACAGCACAGTGCTGCCACCTGCTCAAGGTCACCGGGGAGGCAGCATGAATTGCTCAAGCGGCCCCCACACCTGGAGCCCCTCAGGAGACCTCTGTGGGATCCCCCCCACCCTCAGCTGGGAGGGGTGCATGTGGGCAGGGGGGCTCCGAGGTCCCTCTGTGGGCATTGGGGCAATGACAGGGTACTCCAAAAATGGAGGGGGAGGGAGGCGAAAAGCTGAGGGTGCTGTGGGGGGTTGTGGGGGGGCACTCACCCATTCCAGCACCTTGACGAAGCCCAGCGGCTCCTGGAGGCGGCCCCAGCGCATCCCGGCCAGGACCCGGTCCTGCGGAACGGAGAGATCGGCGTGAACGGGGGCACCGCGGGAGCACCGGGCTGCGGAGGAAGGGGGGCACCGGGGAGCAGCGCCGGGCACGGATGGCAGCGGGGCCCTACCTGGAGCCGGGGCGTTTTGTCGCCGCCCGAGGGGGCTCCGGACTCTGCCATGGCCGCGGCCGTCGGGGCCGTCGGGGGCTGCCACCTCTTCCTCCTCCTCCGCCCGCCGCCGCCGCAGCACCGCTCTCAGAGCCGCCCCCGCTCCGCCACCCGCAGCCCCAGCGCCCCCGGGCGGGCACAGCCGCCCCGCCCCGGGCACAGCCCGGACCGCCCCCGCCCCCCCCCCCCGCGACCACCGTTCACGGGGCGGCCCCGGACCGCCCCCACCGCACCCCCCGCTCCAGTAGTGGGGTGAACCCCGCCCCCGGCACCCACCGCTCCCTCCGTCCGTCCCTCCATCCATCCCCGTCCCCCAAACCGGGACCCTCGAAGCAGCACCGACGCCGCCCGGGGCCGTTCCCGGATCCCCCACCCCAGGAACGCGGTGCATCCCCCCGCGCCCCGCCCCGCACGGTACGGGGGGAACCCCAACGACCGCGTGCGGCCGCGTACCGGGCAGGAAGCGCCGCGCGGGGGGGGAAGCGGAAGAACGGAGGAAGGGCGGCCACCCCACACTGGGGGTCCCACGCCCACGCGGGGCTCACTGCGCTCGGAGCGGAGCTGCACCCGCTGAGCACCGGCAGCCACCGGGGGTCCGCGCCCCTCACCCACCCCACGGCGCTGCCCGCTGCCCCGCGCGCCGGCATCGCATGGCCACGCCCACTTCGCATCTGACCACGCCCACTTCTTATCTGGCCACGCCCATCAATAGTTTGTCCACGCCCCCATGCACGTGTGCCCGCCCTCTCCCGCTCTGCTGCCGCTCAGCCCTCGCCCCGCCCCTCTGCTTTGGCTCCTCCCCATTCTCTCCCCGCCGAGCCCGCCCTCCTCGCCTTCTCATTGGCCACGCTCCTCTCTCTTCTCACCAATGGGCTCGCGGCGCGGGCGGAAGTGACGTGAGGGGCGGGGCTGCGCGTGCGAGTTGCGAGCCGTCGGCAGGAAGTGGATGCGAACCCGGCGAGGGCAGAGCGGCTCCGGTTCCGCTGCCGCCGCCGCGTCTCCCCCGCACCGCCCCCGCGCCCCCCGACGCCGCCATGTTCCTCACGCGCTCCGAGTACGACCGGTGAGTGCCCTTTCTCCCCCGGTCGGCCCTTCCCGCTCCCTCCTCGCCGCTCGCGGCCTGCGGCTGAGTCACGGGCCTGCTCCCACAGTCCCGCGGGGCGCGGCGGCGGGCAGTGCGGGCAGCGGCCCGGTCCCGGTGCCGCCCGTCACCCCGCGGAGCTGCGCACGATACGTGCGGAGCTGCTTCGGCCTCGTTTCTGGATTGATTCCGTTCTGTGTACGGCGCTTACAAAGCGCTTTCGGTTCCGCGCCGCCGCTGGAAGCCTGGAAGCGCCCCGAGGCCGTACGGAGAGCGTTGCTCAGCCTTAACGCGGTGCTGCGCTGCCCGGAGCGGTGGGTGCCCCATCCCTGGAGGTGCCCGAGGCCGTGAATGGAGCCCTGGGCGCCCTGAGCTGGCGGTGCACATCCAGCCCGCAGCAGCAGATAGGGAACGATCATTTCCAACCCAACCATTCTGTGACCCCGTGAGAGCCTTCCCAGTGCAGGGGCAGCAGGCTGCGTAAAACCCATTGCGGGTTTCTGTGTGGGGATGGAGCCCTCGGTCTCAGCAGTGTTTTTTGGCATTGGGAAGGGGCCTGGGGGGGCTGTGGAACATCTGCCAGTGAGGGCTTTGCCTCGTGGTGCCCGAAGCCTTGCTGCTTGAGCTCTATTTCCAGTGTCCTCAGTGCAAAGTGGGATGAGAACAACCTTCCCTCCAGCTCACTGGTGTCTGCTGTTCTGCTTGATAAGCATCCCCAGTCCAGCACTGCTGGGGTGAGGAGTGCAAAGCCCCCCTGTGTCACCTGTCCTCTGTCAGCAGGGCTTCAGCTTTCTGCCTTTCACACCATGTCTGATGTTGGTCTTGCAGGGGTGTGAACACTTTCTCTCCAGAAGGAAGGCTGTTCCAAGTGGAGTATGCAATCGAGGCCATTAAGGTATTGTCAGCACAATCTGGCTGTCATGCTGTGATGTTAAATGATCTTTCAAAGCGAGTTTGGTCAGAGAAAAGCCAGGCAGGTTTTCTCTCATGCTCTGGTCTTGCTCTGCAGTGAAACAGGGTTTGGCCGCCTTCCCAGAGCAGTGCAGTGCTGAGCACGAGTGGGAAGGCACTGCTTTCCCAATAGGTGCTGCTCCTGCCAGCAGCTCTTTGCCAGCCTTTTATGTTCAATTTGCAGTGCAGGAGGTCTGTGTCCAGCACTCAATTCCTTCCACCCAGCGGCGCCTCCTGCAGCTCCGCTCATCTGCTTTGTGTGACTGGAAGCAGCGACAGCTGCTGCAGCTTGGAACATTTACCCACAAAGCAAAACCAAACCCAAAGAGCTGCTCCCAGAATCAGAAAAGCTCATTTTGAAGCCAAAGGTCCTGAGTGCTCACACAGCCTGACTGACTGCAGAATCTGGCACTGGGGGCATCGGGTGCTTAATGTCCACAGATGCTCCCTAGGCAGCAAAAGAATGCTGTGCTTTCTCTTTGCTGCCCTGAGCTGAGGGAGTTTATTTCACAGTCTGTGATGTGGTGCCCCTTTAAAAAAGGAAAAGCCACAACTCTTCTCCCTCTGGTCTGATTTTCATTCTCTCTGCTTGCTGCTGTGCAGCTCAGAGTGAGGCACAGTTTGCTCAGGTGAATTTTCAGCCCTGGCAAGGAAGGTGGGAGGCAGCCTGTGAGCAAGCTGACCTGTGGCTGCAGAGCTGTGCGGCCTCTGTGAGCCTCTCAGTGTTCTCAGCTGATGAGAGCTGGAGCTGCTGGCTTCTGATCTGTGGGGAATATCATGGTGCTCACCTTCCCTCTGCTATGAGTGCCACTCGTAGTGCTTTCAGCTTGGCACGTCGGCCTGGACAGGATTCTGTCCTGAGGCGTCTGTCTCCAAAACGACGTGCCTGCAAATAGCATTGGCTGGCAGAGCACCGTGCAGCTGTGCTCAGCTGGTCCTGCTTGGAATGGAGGTGCTGACTGTGGCTGTTTGCAGCTCGGCTCTACGGCCATCGGCATCCAGACCTCGGAGGGCGTCTGCCTGGCCGTGGAGAAGAGGATCACCTCCCCGCTCATGGAGCCCAGCAGCATTGAGAAGATTGTAGAAATAGATTCCCATATAGGTAAGGAGAATCATGCTTCTGCTTGCCCCCAGGACGCCCGTCCGATCGTTGCTGTGTGTAAATACATACAGTAGAGCTCTGTCCCTGTGGGTTTTGAAGCTGTGTTTAAGGACAAGCCTTTCCTGTGGGCAGCTCTGGCAATCCAAGTGGGAATGCTCAGCTCTCCCCGTGAGCACCGGGTTCTGCTTGCTGGTTTTCCAGGCTGCAGGCCAGCAGGATGTGGTTACAGGAGTAGGAAGAGGCAGCTGAAGCACCCCCACCTTCAATGACCTCCCTGATGAAAGCTCGTCCCAAAATTAGATCTGGGAGGGCAGGGAATTACTGCAATGTAAAGGCTTGACTCGAGGCCAGGTTCTCCCAGAGCGCTGGTGCCTGTACCCCTGCTGCTGCACCGAGGGGGCCCACAAAGTTCTCTTTACCAAATATGTCAGTGTGAAGAGCAGGAGGCCTCCAAAATGCCCCTGTTTCCGAGGAGGTGGATGGTGGCTCTCAGGAGCTCCTGCAGGCTCTGCTTTCCTTCACTGTGCTTGTGGTGCAGCCCTTGGAACGGGAGCAGCTCGGTGCTGCTGGCTCCTGCAGGGGCAGCTGCTGAACCCCAGGGCAGGAGGGATGCATTCCCCTTCTCTTGGAAAAAGCCTCAGCTGTGTCTCCCTGAACTGGTTCACATCAGGGTGGCTGGGAAGCATCCCTGGAGCTCCTGGTGGTGCATCTGCCCTCCGGCTGCGCATCCAGCCTGGTGCAGGCACCCATAGGAAGCGCTGCCTTGCTCTGTGCCCACCCCCATCCCACCCCCATCCCACCCCGTGCTCTGCAGCGCTGCTGGCTGCTCCCACCCGGGCTCTGCTGTGTGCATTGTGGCTGGTGGGAAGCCTGGGGGAGAGCAGGTTGCAAATCACTGCTGAAATGACTCGTGGTTTCTTTCCCTCTCTGATTCCAGGGTGCGCCATGAGCGGCTTAATAGCTGATGCCAAGACTTTGATTGATAAAGCGAGAGTGGAGACTCAGGTAAGGCTTGACAGCCCTCAGAACAGCGGCGCTGGTGCTGGGGGGTCCTTGGTGTGGGATGGTGGTTGTAGGGGAGCTGGGGGCAGCGGGAGGCCTGTGAGCAGCGTGGCTTCCTGCAGCAGCTCCTGAGGACAGGCAGTGCAGCCTCTGCTGCCATTCCTCTACGTGGAGCAGGTGGGGGAATCTTATGCCAGTCCCACCCCATTCCTTCAGCGGGCACCACGAGTGTGAGGACAGTGCTCTGCCTTCCTCTTCCTGCTTGGTACCCGAGGCCCAGATGTCCCCAGCTGTTCTGGGGGACCCTTCCTCTGCTTCTCAGCTTGCTCTGCATCGAGGGCTTCAGCGCTTCCATCCCATGGCTGAGCACCTCTCCCCCTGTGTGCACTGCCTGCCAGGAGGGGCTGGGGCAAAGCTCTCAGTGGGGTGTTCCTGCAGAGCAGCCTGTGAATGATCCAGGACTGTCACCTTTGGGGAGCAGAGCGATAATCTGAAGCCCTGTTTTCCTGCAGAATCACTGGTTCACTTACAATGAAACCATGACCGTGGAGAGCGTGACGCAGGCTGTGTCCAACCTGGCGCTGCAGTTTGGGGAGGAGGATGCAGACCCCGGTGCAATGGTGTGTAACGGTGGGCTGGGCTGCTCCAGGACCCCCCTGTGTCCCCCTGCCTCTGCCCTCAGCCCTGCCTGACCCACTGGCTGCTTTCTGTTGCAGTCTCGTCCGTTTGGTGTCGCGCTGCTTTTTGGAGGAGTTGATGAGAAGGGACCTCAGCTGTAAGTTCTGCTCTGTAACCCTGGGAAGAGACAAAACCTCAAAGTGAAGCAGCCCAAGGCTTTTTAATGACTTGTGGTTTTCCATAAGCCAAACCCTTGGGGTTTATCCCATTGTGCCCCTGACATGTGTGGCAACGCATTGAAGCCTTCCCTGCAAAACAAGGGCCACAGCAGCATGACTGCAGGCTGCTTGCTCAGGATTGCAGAGAATGCAGCCTCTTTAGTGAACCCTTTGCTTTTCTTCCTGTGGTTTCCTGGGCGGCAGGGAGGTGTTAAAGCTCTCCTTGTCCTGAGTTTATCCCTACCTTTCCCTAAAGGAGTAGCAAAGCCGGGGTAACATAATATCTGCAGCCGTCTGTGACATTCCTCGGGGAGGCGGAGTGCTTGAAACCCGAACTGGTGCTTCAAACACAGCCTCTGCTGGAGGCGGGCACGGCTCAGCACGGCCAGCCCAAAAAAGTCTCTCCTTGGTCTCCCTCCCGGGAGCAGGGCTGAAAACCTGCTGATTTTGTTAAGGAAAAACAGGGAAGGGGAGAAACGTTCTGCCACGAGCGCGGAGGGCGGCGTTGGGCTGCACCGCTTTCCTCCCGGCCCGTCAGCACAGCGTGGGGCTGCAGGCAGGCGCCGAGTGCTTCTCACACCTCGCTGCTGCTGAGAGCTCAGCCTGTGCTCCTGTGCAGCCCTGGGGTGCAGCAGGGCCGTGGCTCTGCGTGGGGTTGGATTCCCCCGGTGCAGGATGCTCTGCTCCTCCGCTCGCTGACGCTTGCGCTCCCTGCAGGTTTCACATGGACCCTTCAGGGACCTTCGTGCAGTGCGATGCCAGGGCCATCGGCTCTGCCTCGGAGGGAGCGCAGAGCTCGCTGCAGGAGGTGTACCACAAGGTAAAGGCTGAGGGCAGGGAGCTGCGCCAGGCCGGGCCTTGGCAGCTGCTGCAGCCATGGGATGTGGCACGGAGCTGCTCTGTGTGAGCAGCACAGCAACAGCAGCCTCTCTGCAGGCTGGGGCTGCTCAGCAACACGAGCCTGGTGTGCAGCGTGCCGGGCTGCGCCGCCAGCAGGTGATAATTGAGCCCGTGTCAGGAAGCACTCTATAAATAAGTGCTGCTGCACGGCCGGGCTGCATTGGGGCTCCGTGTGGCTGCAGCCCAGAGGGGAAGGAGCAGAGCGAGAGGCAGAACGTCCTTCCCCCAGGTGTGCAGCTCCGAGCAGCCGAGCTGATGGCTTTTTGAGCCCTCGTCATATCTGATATTCAGAACCAGCTTTCTCCTCTCTGTGGGAGGGGAGCTGCCTGCTCCGTGTCAGAGGAAATCAAACGCTGTAATGAAAAGCATAATTAATGCTGTTGATTGCCTTGAAGACTTTCAGCCTAAGCCTCCATAATCTAATTAAGCAGCAGAATTGCCAGCGTTCTGTGTTCCGTGGCTCATTCACCATCTTCCCAGCGCAGTTACTGCACACACAGCCATCATCCATCTGAACGCTGTGCAGCCTTCTGGCTCTGGCTCCCCTCATGCAGGGATTTGTGTTATTAAAGCACAAAGGCTTCTGCCAGCAGCCCGGCTCGTGGGGGAGCTGCTCGGTAGGCAGTAAGCAGTGAAGGGAAGCGGGCCCTGGTGCCCTGCTCCTCACAGGAAGGTTGGAGAGCCCAGCTTAAGGGCTCTTAAGCTTCAGAAGAAGAGATACAGGAGCAGGAAGTCGCCATCCTTGAAATCGTCGCTGTCCTTCCCAAGCAGCGTGCTTTGATCTCCTGTTGATACAGCAGATAACTTGATAAGCTTTTAAATTCACTGCCAGTGGCAGCTTAAGGGATTAGAGAGGAGAAGCAGGGAGAGCAGCGCGCTGCTGCAGTTAAAGGGGTAACGGAGGAAACGCTTCCTTGGGCATCAGCAGAGCGGTGAGGGAATGCTTTGTGCTTTGTTTCACAGTCCATGACGCTGAAAGAAGCCATCAAATCTTCCCTCGTCATCCTGAAGCAAGTGATGGAGGAGAAACTGAATGCAACCAACATTGAGGTAAGCGGGGATCCGTGAGCGGCTGGGGGCGGCCCTGCGGTTTGAACGGCCTGCTGGCAGCGGGGGGCTGGGGAGCATTGGGAGCCTGGGTTTGGTTTGTGGATGTGTGCAACCTGCCTGCGTGCCGGGCTGCCCAGCAGTGCTGGTGCAAGCAGTGCTGGGCTGCAGGGCCGCATGGGGGTGAGTGCAGGCCCTGCTGCCCTTCCCCAAGCCGAGCCAGCTGCCGTGCCAGCAGGATCGCTTCTTCTTCCCCCGTGTTCAGCCATTCTTTTTTCCCCTGCCACTCGTAATATTAGAAGGAATGAAAATCATACAGCTCCTGGACTTGCTATATACAGGCCGGGATGGTGGCCAAAAATCCCTCGGGCAGAAGGGCTGGAGAGGTGAAGCCTGCAGGAATGGCTGTGCTGTGCCAAGCTGCAGCCCTCGCGGGGCTCAGTGCCAGGCAGTTGTGTGCCGGCCCTGCAGCCTCCGTGGTGCTGCTCAGGTAGTGATGGTCAGCATGGAGACCAGCAGAACCTTCCCAGCTCCTTAATGATAACGGGCAGACGAGGAGCGAGGCTGGTGGATAGAGTTTGCTTCTATTTCTGGCAGGCTATGAGATGCCAGACCTTTCAGAATCGTGTTGTTCTGACTCTGCTCCTGCTGTTCTCCCATTCCTGTCCTCTGAGCTCTGGCAGTCCGTTTCCCAAACAGCCTTCAAGTCTGCACCCCGTGGTTTTTATTAACTGCTGCTGCTGGAGGCTCTCCTGACTCAACTGCCTTCATCAGGAGGGAAGGAGCCACGCGCTGCTCAGAACGATGCCAGGCCGCCTTCTGCTCCCCAGCTGCTCCCCATCACACGCAGAGCAGCTCGATCCTGAGCAGCTTCAGGGCTCCTCTGCTGTGCAGCGAGGGGCACGGAGGCAGTGCTGATGTACAGCATCCTTACGGCCCCGTCTGACAGGGCTTAACTGTGCTTGGCAGGGCTCTGAGCCTGTGGAGGAATCGCTGGGGTTAAGCACGAGAGGAATGTGCTGAGGATTAAAAGGTCGCCATCGACTCAAGTCGCCCTTCTGCTTGAAAATCTTTCACTGGCGGAGCTGCTTTGCTTTCCAGCTTTGCACGACTGTGCCGTGCTCTGCTTTTTAGGCCCTCTTTCCTGCGTGGGGTTTTTCCAGCAAGGGGAAGAGGAGGGGATGTGGTGATGGGAGAAGCAGAATCCATGGGCACCAATGGAGCCTGAAACGGTTTTATGCTTTCATGTGAATTATTCCCTGCGAAGGCTGGAAGGGAAGGGGGGGGTTGGTGGAGTTTTGGTGCCAGGTCGGCACGTCTGCATGATTTGGGCTCTCTGGGGGCATCTGGAAGCCTGAGGAGCTCCCTTAGCAGAGCATCCTTCCCCAGCGAGCAGCAGCGGGGCCTGGGAGCTCCCCATAGATGTTCCCTTCCACTGCTACTATGAGGAGACTGAGTCAATTAAAAGCTATTTCTGTGGCAGGCTGCTATTTTAGGGAATCAAAGAGCGTGTTACGGGGTGGGATGATCTTGCTGGGCTGGCAGATCAGGCAGCAGGGAAGGAACAGCTGCTCCGTCTGCTGCTCTCCGTTCCCTGCCCCGTGCTGTCACTGCACATATGTGGGCACACTTCACCCCTTGCTCCTTCTCTTTCAGCTTGCCACTGTGGAGCCGGGCATGAAGTTCCACATGTACACGAAAGAGGAGCTGGAAGAGGTCATCAAGGACATCTGAAAGGGACAGAGCCTCCCTCGAAGGTTCATTCCCCCGATCAAAGCGAACTGACTCTCAGTTCCTTCCAGTACCTGCGATTTTATTTCCAGCAGCATCTGTAATTGCTCTTCTCGGAAGGCTCTTATGGTTTTTTTACAGTCTCTGTACATAATGGATCTCTACAGTAAGAGGAAATGACAATAAATCATTTTGTTACTCTATCCTGGGTTCCTGGAAGGAGGAGGGGGGGATTCCTGAGGGCTGAGCACAGAGCAGGTGAGGACAGCATCGGCACGGCCGGGCTGCAGCGCCTGCCTGCTTCAGGCACGAGTCTCCCTCTCGTGGAGGCCGCAGCGCTCCTGTTTGCTGCAGCCCTGACCTGGGAGCGCAGAGCAGTGAACCTTTGCTCCCCAGCTGAGCAGAACTCGTGGCTTCTGCTGCTGCCGTCTGTGTCCTCCACGTGGTGCCCGGGAGCTGCAGCTCGGTGCAGGCATGGCGACGTGCACAGCACCGCCCCACAACCACAGCTTCACCCTACCAGCACCCAGCCCTGCAGGCAGCAGCGCCAGCACCAACCCTGTGCCTCCCACCCCAACGGAGACGTCGCTGTGTTGGCAGAGGGGAAAGCACCCATCTATTAACTTTTTTCCTCTCTTGCTGCTGCCAAACAGATGCAGGAAACGCGACAGCTGAGTCCCTGCCCCATTCCTTTGCAGAGCCGAGGGGCAGTGCCAGCCCTGCAGTGCCTGTGGACTTTGTCCTTTGGGGCCACATCCCTGCACCAGGCTCGGGCTGCTGCCCCATCCGCTGCCTCCCTGCTGTGCTGCTCCTCACCCTGTTTGTGTCCCGGGGAACAAAAAGCCGATTCTTCCAAGCCGGCCCTGTGATGGAGAATGACCCTTTGTGCCCTGTTCTGGGGCAGAGCGGGGCACGGTGCTGGGTGTGCAGCTGGGGGGGCTCAGAGGCTTGGGGCAAGGGCATGGGGATGTGGAGATGTGGGGCAGCTTCCCCTGGGAGAGCATGTAGGGTCTCTGGATGATGAGCTGTGCCCCCAAAACCAGGAGTTCTGCCCTCAAACTGACAGTTTTGGCCCCAAACCACGAGCGGGGTCCGAAAATTAGGAGCTATGCCTTAAAATGAGGAGCTGTGGGCCGCAGCTTGGAACGGGGTCCCAAAACCGCGAGCTGTACTCCCCCAAAAATGAGAGATTCGCCCCCAAATCGGGTGTTGTGCCCCCAAACCGGGTGTCCCAAAGCTGGGCGCTGCGTCCCCCACTGCCGCCCCATAACCGCACTTATAACGCCCCACAGCCACGTGCTGCGCGCTAAAACCGGCTGTTTTGCCCCACAGCCGGCAGTTCTGCCCCCAAAACCACGATTTATGCCTCCAAATCAGCTGCATCCCAAAACCGGGCGCTGTGCCCCACGCCTCCGAAATCAGGAGTTTTACCCCAAATCCCTGAGCGCCGCCCTTGTCGTCGTTCCCCCCCGCCCCCCAAGTCCGGCTGGGCTCGGCGCGCCCCCACGCCCAGCTACCTGTCGCCTCGACCAATCAAAAAATCGCTCGGCCGCCCCCCGGTCACAGCCAATCAGAGGGCTGTCGTTAGGTGGATAAGAACTCACGGGCCGGATGAGAGGGGCGGGCTCGCACCCATCGGACTAGCGCCGAGAGCCAATCGCGACAGGAGAACGGTGATGATTGACGCAGAAGAGAGCTAATCGGAATGCTACCCCGGTGGAGGCGGTTCGCCGGTGTTGAGCGACGTCCTCTTGAGCCAGTCACCCGGCGGGGGCGCGGCGAGGGGGCGTGCCGCGGATCTCTGTTAACCAATGGGGCGTGGCGGACAGGCGAGGAGGCGGGGCGAGGCCGGTGCGGGCGCGGGGCGGCGGCGGCGACCGGAGTCGCCATGGGCCCGCGCGGGGCGGCGCGGCTGACGGTGGCGGTGGCGGCGGTGGCGTTGGCGGCGGCTCTGCGGGCGTCCACGGGCGGAGGGCAGGAGGAGGGCGGGGAGGGCTGCGGGGGGCTGCGCGGCGTCACGGCCGTGCTGGGCAACAACACGCACCAGGTGAGCGGCGGGCGGGGCGGGCGGCGGGCGGCGGGACGGGAGGAGAGAGGGACCCCCGCACCGCCACCGCCCGGCGGCCGTGGGACGGACGGGAAGGAGTCGCCCCGCCCCCCCCCCTCGGTGTGACAGCGGGCGGACGGACGGACAGAGCGAGGCAGGGAGGGACGGACGGACCCCGGGGCGCGCACCGGGCTGGGCGGGGGACGGACGGACGGACGGACGGACGGACGGACTGACGGACGGGGAGCGCCTTGCCGCCTCCTCCGGTGCAGACAGAGGTCGGTTCTGGAGCCGGTAGGGCGGCTGGACAGACAGGCGGACAGCGGCTGTTGGTGACCCCGTCCTGCCTGGGTGGGACAGACGGACAGACGGACAGCTCCGTCATGCGCCTGTGGATGCACGGACAGACGGACGGACGGACTCACAGACAGCCCCGTCCCGCAGCGCAGGGTGCCCCACCACAACCGCCCCCCCCCCCCCCCTCCTTACAACGGCGTCCTCCGCCACCGCTCCCCGCAGGGTGCGCCCGCTCTGCCGGCCCGGCCGGTCGTTAATTGTCGCTAATTGGCACCCGGGGACGGGCGCCGCTGGGACGCACCGGGAGCGCGGAGTGGGACGTGGGTGGCGCGGCCCGGTGTCGCATTCGGTGTCCACGCCGAGGTCACCGCTCAGCCGGGGCTCTTTTCCATCCCTTCCCCTTTTCCCCATTCCCTCCTCCTTGCAGGGAGGCGCGGGGCGGCGCTACCCGTGCGGGCGCTGTTTGAGCAACGGGGACGGCGGCGGTGGCCTCATTTCCTCCCCTTCCTGAGCAGAGCCTCCCCGCCCCGCCGCCAGCACCGACCGCTCCCCGCACCCCCCGACCCCCCCATCCCCGTGCCCTGCATCCAACTCCCGGGGTTGGGGACGCTCAGGGGCTCCGTGTCCCCATCCCTGCGCTGCACAACGGAGGCCATTCCTTCCTTCTCTCTCTCAGTGCGTCTTCGACGACCTCAGCGGCTCCGTGTCCCTGTCGTGGGTGGGCGATAGCACGGGGGTAAGATGGGGCTGAGGGCTGCGGGTGCCGCTGCCCCGCTGAGGGGCTGTGGGGTTGGGGGACCCCCGGTGCTGAGCCCTGCACGCTGTGCTCCTGCAGGTCATCCTTGTGCTGACCACGTTCCAGGTGCCCTGGGTGATTGTGATCTCTGGGCAGTCCAAGCTGTACCGCAGGTACCGACCCCCCCCCCCCCCCCGGATCAGAGGGGGGGGGGGGAGTCTTGCAGGCAAGACCACCAAGGGGGTCCCGGTGGTGCTGACAGCTGTGCCGTGTGCATCCCGTTACAGTGAGGACTATGGGAAGACCTTCAAGGACATCACCAACCTCATCAACAACACCTTCATCCGCACCGAGTTTGGCATGGCCATCAGCCCCGACAACTCGGGGAAGGTGGGAACCCCATGCCTTGACCCACACCCTCAACCCTAACCATTAACCCCAACCCCCAACTGAAACCTTGACCCAAACCCCCAACCCTGCCCCTTAACTTCTACTCCCAACCCAACCCCTAAACCCTCCCCATTAGTCCCTACCCCTAACCCCAACCCCAACCATTCACCCCTAACCCAAGCCCCCAACCAAAACCCTGACCCAAACCCCCAACCCCTCCCATTAACCCCTACCCCTGACCCATAACTGAAACCCTGACCCCTCACCTAACCCCTAAGCCTAACCCTTAACTGCTAACCCAAACCCCTGGCACTCAGCGAGGTTTCAGTGCTGAGCCCTGTGCTGTGTCCCATCCCAGGTCATCCTGACAGGTGATGTCTCTGGTGGCAGCCGCGGCGGCCGCATCTTCCGCTCATCTGACTTTGCCAAGAACTTTGTGCAGACCGAGCTGCCCTTCCACCCTCTGGCACAGATCTCCTACCACCCGCAGGACTCCAACCGCCTGCTGGCACTCAGCACCGACGTACGGCCACAGGGCTGGGGATGTGGTGGGGAGGGGGAGGTGGAGGGGAGGGGGATATGGTGAGGATGAGACGGGGGGGGGAGGGGGAGGGGGTGGGGAGGGGGGTGTTGGGGGGACGGGGACTGGGGGGGGATGGGGGACGAGGGGAACACAGTGGAGAGGGGGACGCGGCGAGGATGGGGACAGAGCCGTGCCATTGATGAGTGGAGTTCGTCTTTTGCAGAATGGCCTCTGGGTCTCCAAGGACTTTGGGGAGCGCTGGGAGCAGATCCACAGAGCTGTCTGCCTGGCCAAGTGGTGAGCGCCCGCCCGGTGTCTGCGGTGCCGGGACGGTGCTGCCCCGTCGCTGCCTCCATCACGGCTCTCTTCCAGGGGTGCAAACGACACCATCTTCTTCACCGCCTACCTGAACGGCTCCTGCAGTGAGTGCCGCCCCCCCGCTGTCCCCGCAGAGCGCGGGGCGCCCCGTTAACCCGCCGCCCCTTGTCCCCAAGAAGCTGACCTCGGCTTCCTGGAGCTGAAGAAAACCACCGACTTCGGCAAAACCTTCAAAGTCATCGGCACCAAGATCTACTCCTTCGGGCTGGGCGGCCGCTTCCTCTTCGCCTCCGTCATGACGGAGAAGGTGGCCGCCCCCTCCCTGCGCCCCTCCATCGGCGCATGGAGGAGCTGGGCTGAGGCTGTGGGTCCTGCAGGGCTTCACGCGGCGCATCCACGTCTCGCTGGACCAAGGTGAGAGCTGGAGCATGGCGCAGCTGCCCTCCGTCGGCCACGAGCAGTTCTACTCCATCCTGGCTGCCAACGACGACCTGGTGTTCATGCATGTGGATGAGCCGGGCGGTGAGCGGGGCTGGGATGAGGAGGGGATGTGGAAGGGGTGAGGATGGGGGTGGGATGGGGATGGAGGTGTGATGGGGTGAGGAGGGGGATGGGGTGAGGAGGGGGATGGGGTGA
>NW_024884827.1:0-8802 GCF_019232065.1 Centrocercus urophasianus
TGAAGGAAGGAAGGAAGGAAGGAAGGAAGGAAGGAAGGAAGGAAGGAAGGAAGGAAGGAAGGAAGGAAGGAAGGAAGGAAGGAAGGAAGGAAGGAATGCTGCTGTTGTGAGGCAGCAGGAAGGCTCCCCTTGGCCCAGGATTTTCTGCAAAGCTGCAGAGAAATTGCCAGCAGCCACCAACCTTGAACACGGTGGTGCAGAGGGCTGCAGAGCAACACCAGCCCGGTGCCACAAAGTGCTGGCAGGATCTCACTGTCCTGTTTGGCAGCACTGTGTAAGCAGAAGATTGGAGGGGCCGGCAGGGACACCCTCCCACCACCCCCAGCATGCCAAGAGGAGGGGGACTTGCTGCCCTGATGCCCACTCAGCCACTTGCCCACGTCATGGCCTCAGTTCAGAGGGCTTTTTTTTATCGTGGGCAAACAAAGTGGAAAATGAATTCCTTTAGATAGCAAATGAGTTTAATAGAAATGGTGATGGAGTGGCTCTGTGCTGGGAATGTTAATCCAGCATCGATGCAGCCGGACTCTCAAGCAGGGCAGAGCAGGAGGGGAGAGGCTGCACATGTGAGCCGGGACATCGGGTCGGTGCCAGGCAGGGCACACCTTAGCAGGGGGCACCGAGAGGCATGGGGCCTTCCTACATGGCCATGGGCACTGAGCAGGGGCTCGAGGGGCTGAGAGGAGCAAAGCACGGTGGGCAGGGACTGGGCTGGAGCAGGCTGTGGCTGGGTGCTGGCGTGCAGCAGGGCAGCACACAACACAAGCCGCTGCTGTTCCCATTGCTTTCCTCTCCACTCAGAGTCACCAGGAGAAGCCCACGCTTCTGCTGCCAGAGCATATTTGATTCTTCTGCTAACCTGACCTTATTTAGTTCATTATAAGCCCCCAGGACATTGCAACTGTAACTTAAAAGGAGAAAGGAAAAAAAAAAATCCTAACAGAAACACAAACCTTTTCTCTGATCAATAGTGCAGGGAACTGGAAAAGGTATAATTCAATTTGTCAGCACGGAGTTATTAGTTACCGTGATGGAGCCCTTCCTCTCAGCCCTGCTGCCCTCACCCTCCTGGTGCCGTGTCCCTACAGTGGGGCAGCAGCTGTGGTGGGAGACAGCCACCAAATGCAAGCCAACAGGGTGGCTGTGGGAGAGGGCAGAGTGAGGAGACAGGCAGGGAAGGGCGTTTGACGAAGGTTCTTGCAGTGGAGCCATGGTGACATTTCTTCTTCCTCCCACTGGCCTTGCAAGCACCATTTCTGGCACAAGCAAGGCATTCAGGGGTTGATGCACTGTGCCCTCTCCTTGAAGTGCCAATGCCACTGCTCTGCCCAAGCATGCCAGTCCTGTGCCACTCACTGCTGGAAAAGCCACGTCCAAGGCTTTTCCATCAAGGACCCTCTGGGCACTGTCCTTGGGCCTGCAGACAGAGCTGCCCTCCACCCATCCACAGGGGACAGCCCAGGGCTCTGCATGGAGCAGCTTGTGGCCAGCAGGGATGGCAATGCGCTGGGCCACGCACAGCCTCCAGCCTTGTTGAAAATCAATTACCATGCCAAACAAGTGGCTGGGAGGCTTTGGGGAGCCTTATCACATGCCTTTGATTGCAACCTAGCCTGAAATTACCTCCCAGTGCTCCTGAGGCTCAGGGAAAGCAGTGGGGGGGAGAGGTGTGACGATGTGCAGCCATGAATATCAAATGGCTCCTGCACGCACCCATCCCTGGGCAAGGTGTCCCCTGGAGCGCCTGTTGTCCAGCCCCAGAGCCCACCAGGAGGGCACAGAACCCCCATTGCATTGCAACGTGCTGAGCCATGCCGTGCTGCCTGGAACCACGCAAAGGGAGGCACTCCCTGCTCCTTTCCTACTCTCCTCCCCCAACTTCCTCATGGGGGAAGCCTCCAGATCGGCACCCAGAGACGTCTCTTCCCATTTGTTGATGTCGACAGGCGTATCACGCACAACACACACACACATTCATTATTTAATCTACCTTTGAATCAAGCTAAATAGTTCTAACGATAATTACAGAGCGCTCGTATTTATAGCAAACCGTCGTGCACAATCTGCATCCACACGGGTAATGCCGCCGCGATCTATAAATACGGCCAGGGATGGTGTGGGAAGGCAGGCAACGCTCTGCTGGCATGCACTGCTATGCAAGGATGTCACTGGCAGCATGGAGGCCTCCATCCCAAGCAGCATGGGGTGCTGGTGAGGCTGGGTGGGCACAGGGAGGGAGTGCAGAACGCATCCCCACGGTGTGCTGGGGAGGGCAGGGCTGCGTGTGGTGCTGCTCCGGGCACTGCCTGTCCCACACATGCACACACGCAAATTAAGAGTGTTTCTATTGCATTACTGCCTGGAAATCTCATTGCAGTCATATCCCATTCAGCAAGATGCTGCACAGATACAGGACAAGAAGCTTTTTTTTTTTTTTTTTTTTTTCTAGAGAAAAAAGGAGTGTTTCTATGCATATTGGTTTTATGCAAACACAGCCAGCGGCGGAGCACGCTTGAGTAATGGCCCGTGACTGTGCCACTGAGTAGGGAGAGCTGGCAGCACCGTGCCCGTGCTCATTGTTTTTGAGGTCTCCTTGTGCCGCTGTGGTAATGGGTTTGCCCAGCCCTGCTCTGCAGAGACCGACTGCAGGAAGAAGAGTCCAATCCCAGCCCTGCATTACTACCAGTTAGGGCTGCATGTCTCACGTTTCCCATTGCTAATTTACAAGCAAATATTTGGCCATCTGGCAGCTCCATCCATAGGGCGAGGTGCTGGTTGTGCTCCTGGGAGGGCGAGGGCAGCACTCGCTCCCATCCCCGCGCACCGGGCAGCCCTTCTCAGCAGCACGGCATCCCCCTCCCGGCACGATGCTCCCCACCAACTCCAAGGAGAGCTCTGTGAAGGGCACAGGGCTGCTAAATATAGCAGGGCAGCTCACAGACGCGTAGCCGGGCTGGGAAGGCTTCTCCCAAAGCTACAGCTTTTGGGGCCACCTCCCTGCGTGTGACGTCTCCTACATCCTCCACCACACCTGCGTTTTTCAGCCCCATTTCCTCCCCCTTTCCCTCTGTTCCCCATTCCCTCCTCACCACCACTCTTCATCTCCCCTTTTGTATGCAGCAGAGAAGAGCTCTGGCTGGTGCCAAGGCTCACCCCATAGCCCACGGGTGCACAAGGGGACATCACACCAGCTGAGGCTGGGCTGGCCAGCACAGCCTCCCCTTTGTGCACTGCCCTACCAGCATTTGGCTGAACCACTCTTCTGCCAGGTTGATCCCAACATACCTCTGCTCCCTGCGGGAGAAAGAGCCATCCAGTTGTGTCTTACCACGGCAAACAAACTAAGCAACGGGGAAGGAAAACAAGCACCCAGACACCTGGCCATGGACAGGCCTGGCACGGAGACAGCCCTGCTGCTGCCCGGGCGTGAATTGTTAATAGAGCTGCTCCTGCAGCCTCCTCGTTGGCAGAGCACAGAAAGGGAAAACGCAACAACACAAAACACCTTTAACAATGAACTCTGGTGTTCAGCCAGACGTGAAAGACAGGCGAAGGGGGGAGAAATAGAGAGAGGAAACGAAGAGGGACAATAGGAGACAGAGTACTATTTCCTCTTCAAATATTTATTTTCAGGTCTGCCTTAGAGCACTGCTTATTGAGATATAGAGCCTTGCTGCATGGCAGCTCAGAAGCTGCTCTGCCCATGGGCATAGCCCTGCCTTGTCTTGAGGGGGTCAGAATGGCTGGGAGCTGCGAGCAGCCCAAGGCCAGGCCTGTGGGGCAGCCCCACTCCTCTGTATCACCTCCATCCATGCCCAACACTGGGCATCTGAGGTACCCGTCTCCTCCAGGTGCTGTGTGGGAGCCCAGGGAACATGGCCCATCTCCATCCCTTTGGACAAGGAACAACGTCCAGTTGGAGCAGGATCCTGGAGCTCAGCATCCCAAACACCCTTGGGACTGCGATGATCCCCCTGAGCAGCAGCAACAGCCCTGGAGGTGAGAGCTGCCCCGGGCAGCAGGGCTGAATGCAGCACGCAAGCAAGGCAGTGGAGAGCCCCCGGCTACTGGAAGTGACACTGCTTGGAGGAGAGCCAGGGCTGCCATCCTGATCGCAGACAGCAATTAAGAAATTAAGCTATCAGAGAGGCTTTTTGGGAGGAGTGAGTGTCCGTGGCTTGGGCGGGTGCCAGAGTGGGTCAATAACATTTGTCCTTCCCCTCTCCGCTGCAGATGGAGATCTTTGTTCATGCTCCCAGGGCGGGCGTGCTGCTGCTCCCTCCTCCCAGCACCACAGAGGGCATGGAGAAGGGAGTGCCAGGACTGCAGGGCCGTGATGGAGGGGCAGAAATCCCCTGGAGAGGTCAGACCCAGCTAAACAGCTTCACCTCCCCTGGGTCGGGTGTCACTCCCCAGCCTTGCTCCGAGTCCGGAACCACACACTCTGCTCAGTGGGCATGCACCCAAATCTCTCCTCCAGCAGCTCCTAGCACCATATGTGTGTGCATGCTCCTACCTTGAAGCCTGCACATCTGCACCTGCACCATGCCTGTGGCCGTGTGCGTGGCTCCCTCCCTGTGCTGGGCCTGAGAAATATTGATTTCCTTCCCCCCTGCAATATTTCGCTTGGTTGAGCAGATTTAGAATTGAAGAGTCAGGCTCTGCCTAGAGACCAGAACCATATTTAATTCCACGCTTTAAGAAGCCCTGGAGCAGGTTATTCTTATTTTAAACCACCAGTGCACTTAAAAGCCAGTGACATTCGGGGAGACGGGTCGGGAGCGGCTGCTGGGTCCTACCGGGGCTGGAGTCGTTATGCAGCCCCGTTGCATCCCCTCAGGCCTGGCAGCTGCGGTTTGCAGCCCGGAGCTGGGCAGGAGCCGTGAATCACAGCGGGGCACTGCGGGCGCAGGGCTGGGGGAAGCAGCCCCAGCAGCTGCGGTGAGGCTGAGGACAGCTGCGGTACGGGGAGATGGAGCGCCTGCCGCAGCAGCCCGTGCATTAGCCGGTGTGGTTGGGCTGACACACGGCACCGCTGGCTGCGGAGCAGTATTTTGACTGAAGCAGACAGGCAGGAGAATTAAAATGGATCCCTTTATCTCAGCCCGCTCACACGCCATAACCGCTCTTGACATCTCTCCCCAGCTCTGCTCTTCGGTGCCCAAAGTGAGCTTGGATGGCAGTGGGAAGGGATGGGTGGGCTGGAGGCTGGCTCTGCCCAAAGCCACGCTCAACCACCTGGCTAACCCTCACCTGGCAGCACCAGCAGTGCTCAGCCAGCCATGCCACAGCAAGACCCCCTGTTCCCATCATGAGGCTAAGTGCGGAGCAGGGAGTGGAGCTGCAGAGCAGAGGGAGTGCAATTAGTGGTGGTGAAAGCCAGGGCAGGGAAAACGCATCCCTGTTAGTGTAATTGTTACGATTGGCATTATTTTTTTCCTTATTTTTGATAATTTGGTATGAGTTAGAATCATAGAATCATAGAATGGCCTGGGTTGAAAAGGACCACGATGCTCATCTGGTTCCAGCCCCCTGCTGTGTGCAGGTCACCAACCACCAGACCAGGCTGCCCAGAGCCACATCCAGCCTGGCCTTGAATGCCTGCAGGAATGGGGCATCCACAGCCTCCTTGGGCAGCCTAAAGGTTGTGGATGCCCCAGCCATCTTTATAGCAGGGGAGTTGAAACTAGATGATCATTGTGGTCCTTAAATTAGCTTAACTAAAATGTCTTCTGCTACGTGCCACTGAATCAGAGGCAGAGGACGCACCCATTTCTCCAAGGTAACAGTCAAGGAACTTTCCAACCCAAATTGCTCTTTCTTCAGGAAAACAGCAGTTACATCCTCAGGAAAACAGCTGTGTGATGCCATCGGACACGTTCCAGCTTTCCATTTTTTGGCCCCAAACAAACAGTTCGTCTGCCACCAACAAGACACCGCATCCTGTCCCCCTGAGACCACTGGGCATCCCCTGTCAGCCCCATGGGGACCCCGGGCTGAGGACACTGTGCACATTGCAAGGTCACGGTGGGAGACGGCTCCCGGTGGGGATGGCAGCACGCACAGACACACATACATGCGTGTCTTTTGTGCTCTGTATATACATAGCCCAGGAGCTTAACCAGCGCGCTACCAACAACGCATCAAATGAAGCAATTTGTCTCAGACAATTGCCGGAGCTGCCTCTGATGTCGCTGTCTCGCCACCGACGATAAGAGGCTCTTAAGTGTCCTGAAATTGTACTGCGAGTTCCCATCGCGCTCACCCCCGCCTCTGCCGCCTCTCCCCCGAGCTCCTGCCCGTGTTTCTCCAGCAAAACACCCTCTTACGCAAATAAACATGCGGGGAAGCACAAAAGGCATTTTGTCTGGGCTTTCAATAGAGCCGCGCATTTCTCATTCAAATATGCAGCTCTACCCTTCAGAGATCAAAGCCGTCAGCAGCCCGAGCCCCCATCGCTCCCACCGCCTTTGGGTTGGAGCGGGGGAACTCTCCCCCCTCCATCACAGCAGCCTTGGACCCGGGGTGCCCACATCTCTGTTGTGCAAGGTGCCCGGTTGAAGCCACGGGTTTGCTGTGTTTTCCATGTGATGTATGAACCCGTGCAGGTTTTATAAGCTCCTCCTGGCTCCAATCGTACTGTAATTCTAACCAGCCCTAAACTCATTTAAATCCTAATAAAAACACTGCCCGGCATTTGCATTCGCCACTCGCCGGGCCCTGCTGCTGCTGTGGCAGTGGTTGTGCAGAATGGAAAATGCTCGGGATGCTGCACACTGGAGAGCATCGCTCAGGGCAGGAATGCTGCAGGAAACAGCCCTGCAGGGAGCACAGCGCAGGGCCAGGGCTGCCACGGCGCTGTGGGAGATCCTGACCTCGGAGTCTCACCAGCCTGCATTTGTCCCACAGCAGAGAGGGCTCCAAAAGCACGAGGTACTAACAGCCGGCCTGAGAGGGCTGGGAAAGGAGGGTGGGCGGGACTGCTAAGGCAGTGGAAGGGCTGTGTCTGCATGGAACCCATCGTGGGGGTGGGCCAGGACAGACGCACGTTCACACCCTGGTTCCCACCGAGCCTGGCATCCGCTGACAGAGGGCTGCTGTCACCACTTGGAGCTGCGTCACGCACCAGGAAGGTGCTGCGATGGCATCCCCTGTCCCCAGGCTGTGCCCTGCAGCCCCTCCTGCCCAACCCTGCCCAGCACTTCATGCCTGGCTGCTCTCGGGGATGCCATGAACATGCTCCCCTGAAACAGGCAGGTGATGAGCCATACTCTCACAGCAATAGAATTACTAATTATTCCGGAGATAAATGGGAATATCAATGATGAATATCAATATTATTGCCTCCTTTGCTCCCGTTAGTTTTATCTGCAGATGAGGAGCCGTTCGGCCCAGGATGAGGCTGGAGCTGGAGCTCCTGGCGGAGCCACGCTAAGGACTCATGCTGCACACCCGCCTGCGAAGGGCTCTCCGAATCAGCTGCTCTCAGAGCTTGCATTGTCTTTGATTAATTCACAAAACCGGAGCTGCCTCCGCTCCCCCAGCGAGGAGGGGCTCAGGGAGGGGAAGGTGCGGTGTGGGTGGAGGCAATGAGTGGCGCAGCACGGCTGGTTTGGCCGAGAGCGATGCTCGCACCCTCCCCAGCCACACCATCCCCACTAGGGCATGAAGCCACGGGAGCTGTAACCCCACATTGGAGCTGCCATCAGGGAGACCCAGCCAGGCGAGCCCCACGGCAGCAGGGCTGCCTCATTCAGCACGTCTGCTCCCCTGCGCGCTCTGAGTCAGAGCTGCTGATCTCAGTGGCAAGAGACTCTTTTTAAAGCGCGAGCTCGCACAGCAAGGAGCGGTGAATGGGATGCTAATTCTGGAGCTCGCTGGGAGCACCTCCCGCAGCAGGAGGAGCGGTGACATCGGGCAGTGCACCCCGGAGCACACGCAGAGCACGAGGGATGTGCTTCTTGCTCCTGATAATGCCGCTAAAACTAATGCCACCTCTGCTGCCCTTCCAAGCTCCCATTCATTCCATCATGGCAAACTCCCATGGAACAAGCCAAACACAGAGCCCAACCCCCTCATCCCTAAACACCTGAACATGACCATAACCTCCCCGTGATTGCAGCAGCCAGCCCAGCCCCAGTCCGTGCTGCTGCCTCCCTTCACGTGCAATGACACTGGCCGACCCTGGGCTCGCAGCCAGGCTCCATCCCTGGCTTATTTACACAAATATTAGTGGTGCAAGATGCTAACACATTACTAAAAGAAAATAAACAGCAGAAATGTGAATGGCTTTGTCAGCCCTCAGAGCAGGATGCTTGGAGAGAGATCTGGCTGAATTTGAGAGCTGGGTAGGGAGGTCTGGAAAAGAAATGCAGGTGTGGGTTTTCTCATCCTTGCTGGATGAAGGGGCAGAGACGACTGGTGGAGGTTGGAGGCAGGAGGTGTTCACACCTATAGGCTTTTCCCATAACCTCGATGCTGGAAATTTGCTTTAAAAATGCAACTCTGTGACACAGTGGCTTAATGGAAAACCTGAGATATTGCGAGTTTGTTCCTGTATCACCAGAGCAGGAGGAGAGGGAGGGTTTTTTGAAGCATTTACAGCACACATTCAGAGAGGAAGAGAAACATCCCTCTGAAACCACACAGGTTCAAAGATTTGTTCCATTTAAACACTAAAAATTCATGCATTAAAAATCCACTCAGGCTCAGCCCTGCCTCAGAGCTGAATAAAACCTGTGACTGCACCATCCGGCCCCATGGCATCAACCAACCCCATGGCATCAACCAACCCCATGGCAT
>NW_024884827.1:8812-42951 GCF_019232065.1 Centrocercus urophasianus
CCCCATGGCATCAACCAACCCCATGGCATCAACCAACCCCATGGCATCAACCAACCCCATGGGCATCAACCAACCCCATGGCATCATCCAGCCCCATGACATCAAGCAGTCCCATAACCATCCAGCCCCCATGGCATCATCCAGCCCCCATGACATCATCCAGCCTCATGGCATCAGCTCACCCCATGGCATCAGTCGACCCCATGGCATCAACCAGTCCCAGGGCATCATCTGGCCCCATGGCACCATCCAGCCCTGCAGATGCTGGGTGCAGAAGATGCTCAGTGGGGAGCCCCAGCACCGGGAGCCCTGTGCTGGCTGTGGGATGGGGCTGGGTGGGGGGATGTGCCCACCCAACTTTTGGCAACAAGAATCTGGAATGACCGCTCTGCAGAGCCAGGAAGAACCATCTGCAGGCCCCTCTTGCATGAGAATGAGGCAAGGTGAGGACATGGAACCCTTTTTGCATGCACCAGGTTGATCCTATGCAGCCCGCTCTCTGCTTTGAGCAAAGAACGTGAAGTAGAGGGGAAATTACGCACCAGTGGGCATGTGTTTGAGTAGGGCAGCCGGCTCTGCCTTGCTTCTTTGATCCCTTCCTCTCCAAACCTGAAGTGGGTGCAGCCCCAGGTGACCCCACGCTGTGTCCCAGGCAGGCACAGCCCTGCTGGTTGTCCCTATGGGACAAAGAGCAGAGCACACTCCACCATCACGTTGTTTGGACAAAACCCGATGCGAACACCACCCCCTCCCCAGCTCCGCTATATAAAAGCTGCTTGAATCATCCTAATTTTCTCTTGTTTGTTTCATTAGGAAGCCGAGTTCTGCTCTTCACTGCTCTCTCTTTGTTCTCTCCCGAGGACTGACATCCTGGGAAATTGCCCGCGCCCAGCCAGCTCTGATGTTTGCCGTCTCACGCGGCGCTCGCATCAAGCTGACAGCTCACAGACTTCAGCTGAGGATGGGGATGTACTGTACGAGCAGAAACCTGCTCCCATCCCTCCTGACCATCCCAGTGAGAATGTTGGGAGGAGGCCTTGTGGTCCCGATGGAGACACCCCGGGGCTGTGCTTCAGAGCACCCATGGGCCACCTACCCGGGTCAGATGAAGGCAGGGCGTTGCGGGACGGCTGCCAGGGCCACTCCTCAGCTTTGCACTCATGCACTGTGGGGAAACGACGCTGCAATTAGGGCTGTAAGCTGGCATTTAGAGGAGGCAAGCGGGAGGGAAATTAAAAAGCTGCGAACGCTTCGCCCCTCTCCCTCCCGAAACGGAGCTTAATCTTCATCTGAGATGATATTTAAAAAGCTATAAATCAGGATGTAAGGGAGAGGAAAACAGGGCTGCCCAAATTTAGGGACCTGCTGCTGGAAGAGCCAGGATGAACCGCTCGAGAGAAGCCATTTTCCCGTGGAAATGAAGCAGACCTGTGCTTAGCAGCGCATCGATCTGCTGACAGCTACCAGGACAGATTTGGGCCAGAGCACTGGGGAATCATTTGCAGCCATCTCTCAAGAAACACATGCATGCAAAAGCCCTCTTATTAGCCCTGCTGTCATGCTACCTCAGGTTGCACTGCACCCTGCAGCCTCCCACCCCGCAGCCTCACTGGGTGCCCTGGGAACTCACTGCCTGCCCACACTGCTCCCAGCCCTTGGTTGGTGCTCTCCATGGCACCGTCCCCATGAGGGCAGTGGGTGAGCTGGGAGCCCCACATGCCCCATAGCAGTGGAGTCTATCCTGCATCTGTCTGTTGAGGAGCCAGTGGTTCACTGCTTGCTGTCCTTATGCTCTACATCTCCTTATGAACTCTCACAGTGAAGATCTTACTCCAAAAGCTGCTTCAGTGTAAGAAAAGCAGGAGTGAACCAGTGGGAATTTCACCTGTCCATCTGTGCCCCGAGGAACAAGAGCTTCCCATGTCCCTGAAGAGCTGCAGAAAGAGCTGAGATCTGGGAAACAACCAATATTCCACGTTTCCCCCCCACACCTCTGCTATCACACACGACTTGCTTTAAAAAAAAAAAAAAAAAAAAAAAAGTAAAAACATGCTTATGAATTTAATGTATTTAAATAGCTCAAAATCTGTTTCTCTAGGAAGGAAAACAGCTCTCCCACCCCAACCTTCCCGTGGGCTGGGACACGCTCCTCAAGCTCACACCCACGGGCAGCACTCGGCCCCTCTGCAGCTGAAAGGGGAAGGAAGGGGGACATGAGAGGGGGGAGAGGGGCTACTGGGCCCCCCAGCACATCCCTGAGCAACTTGGGGGTCAGCGGGGGGAGAGAGATGCACCTGTGTGTGGGGAGAGCATTGGGGGTGGGCTGGGAAGGGAGGATGGGGAGAAGTGGGAAAAGCCTTCCTCCTCCTCCTCGTCGTCCTCCTCCTCCTCCCTATCCATGGGCAGCTTTCCACGAGGAGGATCAATGCAGCCCCACTGTAACCGTGCTTCTGTTCCATTTTTAATTAATGAAAGAAAAAAAAAAAACTAATCATTGAATTAAACTTCTCATTACTCCAGCTGAATACTCGCTAAGTAAATTTAATTACTGTACGAATTGGGTTTCTTCCTGCCTGTTTCATTAGCTACTGATAAAGATGAAGGGGTGGGGGGACTGGGGGGGGAGAAGAAGGAGAAAGGAAAAAGAATGGGAGATGGGAACAACAAACACCAAAGCAGAGGGGCTGAGCAGGGAAGGCAGAGGAGCATCAGCACGCAGCTCTTGCTCAGAAAACCCAAAGCACTGCATGGTACCCCAGTGCAGGAACCCCAATGCAAACCTCCTCCTTCAACCTCCCCCAGGGACAACAGAGCATTTATTTTATTTTTTTTTCCTCTTCCAATCCGTTTCGGTGGCCAAAGCTGAGGAAAGGAATAATTCCAGGTGACGGAAAGCATTTCTTTTTCCTTTGGACAAACCCCAGCAATGATCCAGTGCTGTAGGGAATGCGTTGTTTGGTCTGAAACGAAGCTCTCTCGTTTTGTTTTGTAGGTGGCTCCCCCCCACGCTGGGAAAAAAAAAAAAAAAAGAAAAAAAAAAGAAAAAAAAACCAGAAAAAATTTCAAAATGAAATGTCATCTCCAAACAGATGGCTGAAAGGTTTCATTTTGAAAATGTCAAAATGAAACTTTTCAGCGTTTCACTTTTTTTTTTTTTTTTTTTTTTTTTTTTTTTTCCCCCCAGCCAAAACCGCTTGCTAAATACAACCTGGATTCGTGAGCAGTTGCTGTTGACTGCAACCTGAATTATGGGGAGTGCAAACTCTGTGCTCTTGGTGGGATCTCCCACGAGCCCCAGCGCTGTGCATGCTGCAGTGGGGATGCATGTGAAGCAAACTGGAGAGGGAACCCTATGGCACAGGGCAGTATAGGGCAACATAGGGCAGTACAGGGCAGTAAGAATCATAGATTCCTAGAGTCACTAAGGTTGGAAAAGAGCTCCAGTATCATCCAATCCAACAATTCCTCTATCACCAATATTTCCCCACTGTAGGGCAGTATAGGGCAGTACAGGACAGCACAGTGCAGTACAGAATCACAGAATCATAGATTTATAGAGTCATCAAGGTTGGAAAGGAGCTCCAAGATCATCCAGTCCAACCATCCACCTACCATCAAGATCTGTACAGGGCAGCATAGGGCTGTACAGGGCTGTACAGGGCAGTGTAGGACAGGCAGTCTGGGCACCTACTGTGGCAGCAGAGTGCAGCAGCTTCATGTTGGGCACTGGAGGGGGGTTCTGTGCATCTCAACAAGAGTGGGGAGCCACGGCCCTGGGTGCAAAGGGCAATGCAAGCCTTTCTGGCACATGGGACCAGCCCTGGAACAGAGCTCTGTAGGACTGGAGGAGAGGGAGGTTGGCAGAAGGGCATAGCAGGGAGGCGTTGTGCAGAGCAAGGTGAGCACAGTGTTTTTCCTCCTCTCACAGTTCACCCACGCTGATACAAGACCCCACGCTCCCCTGAGCTGCACAGAGACCCTTAACAATCCTTGGAGAGCCATGGGACTCCCGAGTGCATCAGCAAGGAGCAAGGAGATAAGACTCAGAAAACACAGAGCTTTCAATCCAACCCAACATCATGGCCATAAAGTCCGGCTGATGTTCTGCAAGAGGCCAAGAGAGGAAATGGCGTGCATGAAACCTTGCAAAAACAAGAACTGGCACCTCAGCTGCCGGCCAGCAGCCACAAGAAGGGCTCATTCCCTCCGCCCTGCCCCATGCTCAGCACCCAGCTGCACAAGGCAGCGTCACCCTCCAGCATGCACATCACAGGGCTGTGCCACCGAGCTGCTCCGGTGGGATCGCTGCCCCAAGCGCCGGAGGAAAGAGGATTAGCTGGAGCTTAGCCTAAGCGTCTCAGCAGCATCAGCCTGCGATGCTCAGCCATTGCTCAGCCTAGGTGACACAGAGACAGGTTTATCCGAGTGGCAGCCCGGCTTCAGAGCCCCCCGGCATGAAGAGGGCTGTGTGGGGTCCTGGTGTGAAGCTCCGGGCTGGACAGGAGCCTGAGACTGTCACGTGGAGTAGGAGCAGACGTGCTCCAAGCTCGAGCCTCCCGCAAAGCGCAGGGGCGGCAGGCGGAAATTAAACCCATCTGTTCCCGAAGCAGTGCATGGAGAGGTGAGCAGGCTGGGAATGAAGAGCTGGAGAGCAGGAGTGCTGCCCACAGGGAGGGATGTGGCGAACTTGAGCTGCCTAGTTAAAACTCCCTAGCCCAGGAGCTATGGCATGCGTGTAACCCACCCAGCAGTGATGGGACAAGGCAGGAGGTCCCATGTGGGGGGGTGCAGGCCAGAAGGAGATACTGAGTTGAGGGCACAAAGGGGCTGGGAGCAGACTGGGGGGCTGACCAAACCATGAAGCGATGCCCATCCTGCCAAACGCTCCCCATTACACAGAACGGCGCTCCAGGGAAGAATATCATGTCATTCATCAGCAGCATTAAAACCGGCTGGCTTTGACATGTTTAAAAGAAACCGTCTCCCTCTTTCCCTCCCCCTGAGCCCACCTTTCAATCCGAGAATCTCTTTTTTTAACCCCGGCTCCACACGCTGCCATCAAGCCTTAGAACTCGCTTTGCATTTCTGATGCACTCACTCCAATGAATCACTCCGATCCCAAAGTGAGCCTTCTCGTTGCCCTCCTCCCTCACAGTGCTGAGTCCCCAGCTGACCTGGAAGAGCACCCTGCTCATCTCCTGCCCAAAGCAGGCAGCAGGCGCTGGGCTGAGCGTGGGAGGCAGCAGCCAGGTGGGATGGGACATGCTGCCCACAGAGCAGCTCCCGTGCCAAGGACATGGACAAAAGAGATTTGTGCACAGCTTTTCATCCCCAGGAGGAGGAAATGGTGAGGGAGCAGAGCTGGGCCAGGCAGGGAGGCATGGTGAGTGGGCATGGGGCCACAGCCCTGTGCCGTCCTGCCTGCCGGAACGGAGTTGTACTTAGCAAGGAGTATTTATGAGTATGGAAAGAAATGCCGTGCCACAGGGAATAGAGCAGCTTTCTTGTGGCTGGCAGCTGAATGAAATAAATCCATCCACTGGGCATAAATTGTTTAAGCAGAAATCCCTCTCAACTTGAATATTTTGTGAGGAAAATAGCAACAAAAAGAGGGAAAGAGAACTCAGAGCACTCATTGTTTCTCTCCTCAAGGTCAGGGCTGTTGTTCTCTCCTGCGTAGCAAAAAACCCACACCTTTTGCTACAGCATTTGTCCAGAAGAAATGTTTGGGAAGCAAGCATGTTGCTGCTGGGCTTGGTTTGCCCACCTGGATTCAGTTAGCATCACTGCTGGACCACGACTTGCTTCTCAAAAGCAAACCCTGGGCAGCTCAGCACTGGGATGGTGTGGCAGCAGCACCAGCCCCTCCTGTCACCTTCTGTCACGTGGCTATGGCATCCATTGGAAATGGAGCAAGGGCTTCACACACCGGGGCTGCAACAGTCATGTGGAGCTGCCACGTGCTACTAAAGGATCCCCAGCCTCTGTGGTTGTTATGCAGAGGCTGTGCTAAGGTTGCTGCTTTAGTGCAGGCATTAAATTAAGGGGACGTTTACAGCCCAGAATGCAGAGAAGCAGCTGCTAGGGGTAGCCACGGTCAGTGCATTCCCTGCTGGGTGCAAGGTTCCGTGAACCCCATCCGGGAGGGATGGATGTGAGATCAACTCTGCCTTCCTCCTGCTGCCCTACAGGCAGTGCAGCGCAGGGGGCTCCTGTCCTGGGATCAGCCATGCAGGGGGACAAGGGACAGTGCTGGCACAGCAGCCGTCACCTCCTGGAGGTGGTGGAGGGGAAGAAGAGCAGGAGGGAGCAGGGATGGGTGGGTGCATGAGTGAGAGCAGTCAGAAGGGATTAGCTCAGCTCTAGGCAGCACAAGGCAGAGGTGCACCCAGAAGGAAGCCCAAAGTTGCAGCTGACCAGAGCACACATAGGCTTTCATCAATAATTCAGCACGGCCAGGCATGGGGTCTAACCCATCTGCTTTGGGAACAGAGGGGCTGGGTGCCAAGAAGGGGTGGCAGCCACCAACCCTACAGCCCGCTGTGCCATGGGTTGAAAAGGCTGTCCCCAAAACACCCAGCAGAGCAGAGATCCCTGCTGCAAAGGGAGGCCAAGGCTAAGGGTTGTGCTGGCCGACAGGGTGGTGGCTGCAGCTCCTTGGCTGCAGAAAAGCCACAAACTGCACAGTCGTGAGCCCAGAGACACCTGTAAGCTTGCAGCACAGGCCGGCAGCGTGTCCTCAAGTGCAGCCTCAGGGACAGCCTCCTCCACGGGTGCTGAAAATGAGAGCTTGGGCCACCATGCTCCTCCCCTGCATAACACTACTACAGCTGGGCAGCTGAGAACGTGCCCGTGCCCAGCGAAGGGTCCCAGACAGGGTACCAACCACATCTAATTCCTATTACCCAAACATCTCCCCATCTGTCCGCCTCCCACACACTGCGGTGTGCCAGGGCTGCCTGATATCAATGGCACTTTAATTTCATCATTCCCATCTTATTTAGAGCAATTAGGAGGCAATGAGCGCACGCCGGGGGCCACGATGCACTTGAACAGCATCCAAGGGCTACTGCAGCGTCGTGGGAGACCTTCTGATGGAATTATCGGCCTGCAGAACCAACCCAAACAAGCAGCAAGGCAGCCCCCGAAGGGAGGATGAGGTTCTTTCTGATCCTACAGGTCCCTTTTTAATTTGAATCAGCTGACAAATTTAAAGAGATGATATTACTCATGGAATTAGCGAAAAGGTGGCATCTCCAGCTGGAAGACACCAACAGATCACTGCCTGCAGTGAGGGTTTACCGCCGGGTGTAGAGGTAAAACTGAGCAGCTTTGGAAATCCTACACAGGAGGCCAAGCAAAAAGGAGAGCTACACATCCAGCTTGCAGCTCTAGCAACCCCATTGCTGCTGAGGAGTGCAGGAGGGGACGTCCTCACTGCCCACCCTGCTGTGTGCCCACACTCCTCGCGCAGCCTCACTCAGCGCTGCCTGCGTGAGAAAAGCAGTGGCCTATTTTTCCCCAGCACATCCTCCAGCCCAGAGCACAGTGCATGCAGGTCTGATGTAGGATGCTTCCAACACATCCGGAGGGACTGCGGGAACCAGCTGGGGAAGAGCAGACTGAGTGGGCAACCTGAGTCACTTCAGTGCTTACGGAAGTGTGCATAAGCATCTTCCATTTGAGCACAGCTCAGCACCGCTCCCGATGACTCTGGGGACCTGGGGAAAGTGCATCTTCTCCAGCACACTCCACTGATGCAGAACAGCTGTGCAGCACCGTTCCTGGCTGGGCTGACTGCCTTTTCCACCAGATAAGAGCCACAAAGCGTGGTCCCAAGCAGTCGACACGGTCTCACAGATGCCATCAGCACCACGTGCACAGCTGCTCCCGGATAGCAGGGAGTGGGTAACAGCAATGTGTGGAAAGCGCCAAAATATGAACTGCTAACAAGATGCATTTTCAAACACCATCCAGCTATGATCTATTGATCCCGCACCAGAGGCTTGACTTTTCCTCTGCAATACTAATCTATGTCACTCACACGTTCCGGGAACTGCAGATTGAACGAGTGCCATTACGCTAAAATTAGATGTTGCAATTAAGTGCAACAGGCCTGACCCTGCAAGGTGCTCAAGAGCCAGTGCAGGGAAACAGTGACTTACAGCACAGGAAGCACACAAGCTCAGGCACTGGGCACTCCTGCCCTGGATGAACTCACCTGGGTCCGTCTGGGAACATGAGTGAAGTCCTACCCACAACCAGGAAGTCCCAAAGAGGACTGTGTTCCCAACTCCACCCAACGCAGCATGAAGGCAGCAGCCTGCTCACCCCACCAGCTGCTGGCAGCTTCCCCTGACGTTCCCCCAGCTCCTGCAGTGCCCCAGTGAGGTGCTCCTCCTGCAGAACCACAATTCCTCCTGCCCCACAGCAGCTAGGCAGGAACACAGGCATGGCAGGGAACTGCTGGCCCCTCCTGCACTGCGTGCCCACACTGAGGTTAGCACAAACCTCAGAGCATGGCTCTGGTAGGGGCTCTGTGTACAGGGTAGCCAAGCTGTCTAGTAGAAGGTTTTCCAATAGCTGAAAATGCTCCAACAGGGTTTTGGCCAAATATTTTTGATCCCTTTTGAAAACAAGGCCAATCCATAGTTGCTTCTAACGATCCAATTGACTGTTCTGCACTGAGTGCTAATAGAGACAAGTTGTCTCCTTTAGACCACTATATCACAGCTGAGAGCATCAGGAGGGGAAGATGATGGGCGCGGAGAGGAAGAGCATCCTTCCTCTGCTCCTCTCCAGCTGCTAATAGGAGTGCCAGAGCTCCCCAAATGCCATTACATCAGCGCTGCACAACGGCAATAAAGCCCTGAAACAACACATTATGCACTCGCTGAACTACACGCCACACAAAACACCATCCCCAGGACACACATGAGCACTCAGAACAGCAAAGCTGAGGGCTGGACAAAGCCCCAGTCTGGGCTGGCATGCACGGTACCCTCAGTTGGTCTGGGTGCATGAGAGCTGGCACACAGGGAGCTGGCAAGTGACCTGGAGATGGCATCCTCATCCTCTCTGCCAGCACACAGGCAAGCCCCAGCCACAGCAAGGCCAGCACAGCAGTCAGCATCATGGGGAACACCGAGACCAAAGAGAGCCACCCTTAGCCATGTGCTCCCCTATGCCGCAGTGTTCACTTCCAGAACTTACACCTTTGTACTCTACATGCCCTATGGCTTGTCATTTCCAAATGCCTCCTGCCCACAGGAAGGGGAATTGCACAAAGTGCTGCTTGATACTTTCAATACCTGTCCCTACAGCATGGGGCTGACATGGAGCCTTCAGTGGGAAACTGTCATGATGGCTTTGATGGGATGGAACAAGCGGGCTTTAAACAGACCTTTTCCTAGCCTGCTGCACACAGGTGTCTGCTTCCTCATCCTGTTCTTCAGACACCTCTTGGGCAGCCACACCAAGCAGTGGGATGCACAGTGGCACTGAGATGCAGCACGGCACTGGGATGCACTGCAGCCCCCATGCTTGGCCAGCACCCAGGGATCAGCGGCGAGCAGAAGCGCAGCGCCTCACAATTTTGGTTCCTTATTGTGTCACACTGAACAGCTCTGACCTTTTCAACGTTCTGTATGTTCATTGGCTGCCACTTCCCCTCGGTCCCCACAGGCTCATTAGGCAGCACTTGCAGCCAAGAGTGGCTCTGACAGCCAACGTCACTACACTGCACCAAAAGGTTGGGCATGGGACTGAGCGATGCTGCTGTGCAGCTGAGCGGGATGGGGAGCTGCAGCCCAGGGGTGTTCAGCTCCACAAGTGGCATGGCACGGAGCCACAGTGCTCCCATGGTACTGGCAGCAGGGAGAGAGCCAAGGACATCCCCTAGAGCTGCTGGGGCACAGCACCAGCTGCTGGCTGCTCCCTGTGCCCAGCAGTTGCAAGGATGGCAGGAGAGCACCAAGCACAGCGACAGCGGCAGCGACGTTCTGAGATTGGGAAAATATCACAGATCTGGAAACAAGTACTCAGATTTTTCTAAAATAATGCTGGATTTTAGAGTTATTTAAAAAGAAAAAATGGATCTGGGCAAAGAAGTGCATTGACATTAGTGACAGATGGGATGGAAAAATTTTGTTTGGAAAAAATATCGTCTTTTGAGTCACATGCATGCAGCAAGGAAAACAACTTAACCCCTCTGTGACGAGCTGTGGCACAGCAGCAGAGCGAAGTCCTGGTGGTGTATAACCAGGCCCACACCTGTTGGATCAGCAGTGGCCAAGGTGAAACGAGCAGAGGGAAGTGGAAATGCCTACAAAGAACTGCTTCTTCCATCCCTGCGGCTGGACAGGAGCATGCTGGCGTTCAGCCCATCAGATCCCAACGGCCAATGGGTTTTACCCCAAACCAATTGGTTTTACCATCCTATGGTGATGGGGCTGTGCCACGCCAAGCCCTGGGAATGATAACATCCTTCCTTCCAACCTCACACACCACTTGGCCAAGCCCATCCGCAGAGCAATGACCGATCCATCACCTGCACTTTGGAGCAGGGATGGGCTCTGTGAGAGCTTAGCGGAGATGAAGAGCGTTCAGGACAGCAGACCTGCAAGCAGCAGGTTTTCTCCTGGGAAGCAGAGGCCAAGCAAGGAGCTGTGTTTGCCCACAGAAGGCGGGCAGAGGGGAGGGAGCTACAAAGCGTTTGCCCTTGCGGTGCCACCGACTGGAGACCAACTCCCACCGCTGCTGTTCTGACAGCCCAAACGCGCTCGCTCGCACAATATCTCTGTCTTGTTAAAGGTAATTACAGTTCTTCCTGTGTAATGAGATGGTTTTTAAAGGCCATTCAAAAGAAATTTTCTATAATGAGGTTAAGGGTTTTATGGTGTTATACATCAAGGGAGCTGGTAATTGGTGGGATCCAGGCAGCATCCTGAAGCAGGGAGATAGGAGGTTTTGTGAATAATAGGCTAGCACAGAGTGCAGAGTCTCCAAAAATGTTTTGGTTCTGTAGGAGAGCAAGCATAAAAGTGGAGGGAGAGGAAGAAAGGAGCAGGCAGAGAGCTGGAAGCTGATAGCTTCTGCAGGACCGAGGTGGCACCTTGCATGCTACCTTGAGTGATGGGCTCATTATCCCTGGGCACTCATGGCAGCTCCATGCACTGTTGCAGGCCTGCAGCCTGTCTCCATATTTAGGCAGAGCTGGTGGTGGTTCAGACACTGCTGCAGGCGAGCGCCGGGGAGCTGAGCGCAGGCAGCAGCTGTTTCCTTGCCACCAGCAGCTCCCTCGCACAGCGCGTTCTCTCGGGATCTCCAGCCCACTTGTTTGTGCTGAAGAGGCAGGTGTAGCATGGAGAGACAAGTATCTGAACTCTGGGAGCCTCAAGTGCTCGTCTGATTGAGAAATCAGCCTGGAGGTGCAGGAAGGCTCACCCAGCGCTTGTGCAGCAGAGCAGACAAGGGCGCAGGGGGTGGCAGCACGGATGCTCGTTGCTTTACTCCCACCTGCATTGTGAGGATTGCTGGCGAGTGCTGGGGGAGCAGCTGCCCTGCTGAAAAACCTAGATTTTCCCTCAACACATCAGCTGAACCTTCTGTAAACTTCAGAAGATATCTTAATTGGGGTTTTTCCTTGGTTTGCTTCAGTCTTTCCTGTGTTATCTCCCCACCCATAGCATCAACCAGCCCCAAGCATTGGCTTACAGCATCACAAAATCACAGAACCCTGAATATTGGAAAATAGCTCTAAGATCATCTAGTCCAACCCGACTCCACCATGCCCACTGACCACATCCCTCAGAGCCACATCTCTGCAGTTCTTGAACACCTCCAGGGACGGTGACTCCACCACCTCCCTGGGCAACCTGTGCCAGTGCATCACTGCTCTTTTGGAGAAGAAATTTTTCCTAATATCCAACTTGACTGCCCCCTGGTACAACTTACAGCCATCATCTCTCATCCTATCGCTGTTACCCGGAGCAGAGGCCCCGCCTTGCCACAACCTCCCTTCAGGGAGTCGTAAAGGGCAACAAGGTCTCCCCTGATGCTCATGTCTCATTGGGGTGGTGGAGCTGGCTGCCCGAGGGATGGATGTGAGCAAGGACATGCAGTGCAGCACCTCTCCATCACCACGAAATGGAGCATGGCATGAGCTGGAAGGAAGCGGACTGCTCAGGGTGCTCCCAGCTTCCTGCTTCCACCAGCATACCAAGGAGAAGGAAATATATCCCCAGCCCTTAATTCCAAACCACACTGAGTGCATCACGCAAGACGCTGCCGGTTGCTGCGTACCACACTCATCTCACTCTGCCTGAGGAGTTGCATTTAATAGCCTGCCTATTTATGTTTTTTAAAGACCAATTAAATATTAAAGGCATTTATCAAGGTTTAACGCTGCCAATGGCCGCCCACGATGGTGGTGCACGTGGTCATGGTGGAGCTGCAAGGGAAGAGGGGCATCCAGGGGTACCCAGCGCTCCCACCGGGGCACCGCAGCCCTGAAATCACAGCCACGGCCTGCACAGAACCTGCTGGGGGATTTGCTGCCTGAATATGTTCTCATCAGTAAATATCAGTTTGTAGCAATTCAAAGCCTTCCAAAAAAAAGGGATCAATTGTGACAAATTACCCATTTCGTAAAAAAAAATTCTGGAGAAAGGCTCGGAGGGGTCAGAATGTCCCATTTTTGACACATTCAAAATGAAAGAAAATCAATTTTTTTTTTTTTTTTAGGTTAATAAATCCAAGGTAATATATAGTTTTGCAGAAAGAACTAGAAATGAAAAGCAACTATCAAAACGTTTTGAAATTATTTAAAGAACCCTATTCAGTGCAATCAAAAGGGTTTTCTTTTTCAAGACAATTTTTTTTTTTTTTTTGCATTCAAATTTTCCATCTCTGTTGCTGTCACTGGTGGAAACTCCTCCCTGTTACATCTCCAGAACCGTAGAGCTGGGGAGAACCTTCCTCAGTGGGCTCTGGCTGTGCTTGCACAACCTCACATTGATTATCGTGGCTGCAGACATCACAACAGGAGCCAGAGGGTTCCTCTAGGCTCTGCCTTCTGGGGGAGTCCAGGGAGCATCACCCTTCCCCCTGTGGCCCCAGTGCTTTGGGCATGGGGACAAGACATGGCGGCTGGCACACAGGTGAGCAGCGCTTGGCAAGGGGCATCTGTGTGAAGATAAAGGCAGTAGAAGGGGGAAAATACGTCGATGGAAATAAACGAGGCTGAGATAATGAAGCAACATCCAGCACAGAGGAGCAGGCAGGCAGATCAAACAGCAGCCGGGCATGGCAGCAGCCATGGGAGAGCTGCTCCCCTCCTTTCCCACATTTCTCCCCCTCCTCTCGTGCCCTGCTCCCCCTGCATGAATCTTTCATCCCGACTAACGTCTCTCTTCATAAGGACTGAAAGAATTAAATATTTCACGAGACTGCAGTCAATCTTGCAGGGCCTTTCTGTTGACATTTCCAACATATCTTTGACATTGCTTTCTCATTCCCTCCTGGTGGAGCAGGGAGCTCTGCACAAAGCCCATTACACTCTGCACAGAGGGGACGCCAGGGCCAATTCCAGCTGCCCTAATGGGAAGCGAGATGGAGGCAGCAGCCCTTCACCTCCCTCCATTCCCATCCTTTTCTCCCCCTCCCCAGCTCCCACATGCAGACAGTGCTGTCCCTTCACTCTGTCTTTCCTTTCAGCACAAGAAACACTGATGGACCTTTCTTCCCCAGCGCCAAGTTATCCGAGGGCCTCTCAAACACTTTAAGCCATCTTCAATGGTTTCTCCAAGGTGCAGCCAAAGCCACAGCATCCCTCTTGCATCCCAGTAGGCCATAATCCACCATGCACAGAACATCTGCAGCAGGGCTGGGTAGCGTGGGGTGTGCATCCACCATCACGGAGTGCCCTGGCTGCAGTGGGTGACCTCTCTTCCTACGATGCATGGCTTATAGATCATAGGATCATGGGTTCGTAGGTTCATTGAACCATAGAATCATGGAACGGTTGGGTTGGAAGGGAACTCAAAGCCCTCCCCAGCCCCATACCCAGCTGTGGGCTGGTTGCCCCCCACCAGATCAGGCTTCCCAGGATACCTCCAATCCTAGTCCCAAGAGAGCAGCATGCTAAAGGGTGGCAGGAAGACCCCATCCCATCCTCGCAGCCCCCCAGGCCTGCAAGCAGTGCGGGCTGGAGCAAGAAGTGGGCTCAGAGCTCCTCGCCAAGGCTGAAGAGCTTCACAGAACCATCTCCTTTTTAATGAGGCTCTACAAATTGTTCTCCAGTTCCTCTGGTGTGTTGGTTGAACAAATCCCATCCTTCTTTTTAAGTTCTGTATTTAAAGATACATTTAATCCCCCTGTTAAAACATTTCCCAATTCCTAATAAAATTACGGAACGAAGATTTCTGCTTAGTTCTACCTATCTGACTCAAATTCTTACAGCTACCTTTGGGTCTCCTTTAGATTGGCACAGATTGATGTCTGTAGATCAAAAGGAAAGATTCATGATCACTGGTGTTTCCCCTGCAAACACCCACAACCCACGCGAGCTCAGGTGACTCCAAGTAAAGCCAAAAAAAAGCACACGTTGGAAAGGAGCTGCCACTGTGCACGAGCAAAAGGGAGAAAGGGAGAAGCAGCCCAACCACATGTTGCTCTGCCTGGTGGCATCACACAACCCAGAGCAGGGCTTCCCAAGGCAGAGCTGTGCCCCAGAGATGCCCATTGCACAGCATTGGGAGCCCCTGCCCACGCACCCATCCCCTAACCCCAGTGGGGACAGCACAGGGACCGTCCCCACGCCCTGGATGGGAGCTGCAGGGTAGGGAGCTTGCTGGAAGGTTGGGTGAGATGATCCCATTGATTTCCTCGGGTGTTAAATCTCCAGGAATAGAAAAACGGCTTGCCTTGCAAGGAAGTATTTTGCAGTTTATGTGGCAGTTCTCTTCCCTGCTAATTTCTGCTTTGTCAAAGATACTGGAAAGTATTTCTTCTGACTGACAAAGCAGTGGGATTTATGAATAGGGAAATTAAGAATAAAGAGGGAAGAAATAAGTCTGTTGATAAAAAAGCTGAATAATTCAGCTGAGGATCAGTTCCTTTAGTCGATTTCCCCAGAATTTGAATGAAATCATTTTTACTTAAAGTAAGTTTGTCTTTTGGGTTGGAAACCTGCGAGCCGGAAAGCAACATATTTGCATTTTGCTTTCCAATACATAAACCGAGACTTCATTTTGTAGGCTTTCTTGTTGAATAATCTGCTCTAATTTAATTGGAATCTGAATCCTATAAAAAGCATTTTCTACTTAGGTTTCTACTGATCTTCAGTACTGAGATTTTGTGATCTGAAAAAGCAATATGTCTGTGTTTGCTTATTACCATACTCAGAGGAGCCTCATTGTTTTCGCTTTTTCTGCTGAATAATCTGTTGAATCTAAAATGCGGTTTTCACTTCGCTCCTTATTGATATTTTTATTTTAAAATGTTATGATACGAAGAGCAATTTGTTTGTATTTTCTGCTGGGAAGTGCGTTCTGTCGAGTAACAGGGGGCTGGTTCTGTCAATGTTTACAGGAGAATCTAAGTCAACAGCATTACTCACGCAATTAATCTTACCTGGCCCTAATCACTGCCTACAAGTCCCTGACAGGAGGTTGTGGTGAGGTGGGGGTCAGCCTCTGCTCCAGGTAACGGCGATAGGATGAGAGGTGATGGCCTCAAGCTGTGCCAGGGGACGGATGGATTGGGCAAGACTTCTCAGAAGGAGCAGTAATGCATTGGAACGGGCTGCCCAGGGAGGTGGTGGAATCACCATCTCTGGAGGCGTTGAAGCAACGCATGGATGTGGTACTGAGGAGCATGGTTCATTGGGCAGTGTTGGTGGTTGGTGGATGGACTAGATGATCTCAGAGGTCTTGCCCAACTTTAACCATTCTATGATTCTGTGTCCCTTTGCAATGGGAAATGCAGGTGAGCATCCACTGGGCAAAACCATTGTGACTCTGGCCACAAGCTTGTATAGAAAATAGATTCCTGCTGGCCTGCAGTCCCACGTGGATAAACCAGCCCTGTCTCATTTACCAGCCTCATTACACCAGGCCTGTGTGCAGACTGCTGGCTTGTAGCGGAGGATTGCTGCCAGGGCAAGCACAGCCTGGCACGTAATGTAATCACAGCTGCAATCACAAGGAATTAAAGTGAATTTATACATGCAACAGTCACCCGGCCCTGGGATATCAATAATACAGCAGCAGAGGAGCGAATCGGTGGCCTGATCCTGTTCTGTGTGCTCAGACCATAACTCAGCAGCAGGCAGCACACAGCCCATGGGCGGTGGCAGCTTGCTGCTCACAAGCAAAATGGACTGCAGGAGTGCTAGGGGGAACAGAGCATTTTATTCGGTGCATCAACAGAAAGGGATTAATAGAAGACAGTGATCCTTCCAGCAATGTCTGGGTAAAATATCACCAAGGGGATGGGAAAGCTACATTGACTGTGAAATAATTCCAAAGGGCAGCACCATAATTTTGGTATCATTTCTGTCCCATGGGTGCTATTTCTCTACTGCTGCACTCCAAACAAAGGCACGCAGCACTGCTGATGAGGCTCCTTTTGCTGCAGCTTGCCTCTTGGTCTGAGCACAGCCTGGCCATGCCATGGCAAAGGGTGCCTTACAACACAGTGCTTGTTAGCTTCTCCATCACCCTGCTTGGAAAACTAAGCATGGGGGTGAGGAGAGAGAGCCACGGGGCCTTCCTGCCAGCAATCAAAACTCATGTGGATGCTGAGTGTGCTCACAGGGCACAAGTGAAGGTGCAGCAAGCCATGCCATGGGCTGGGCTCAGGCCGGGTCCCTGCGCACACGCATGCACACATATCCATGCAATGTGCTGGAGCACAAAGCCCCTGCTCCAGACTTGAGGCAACAAGCAGATGGCTCCCCAGCACTCACATTTTACAGCATTACAGCTCCTGCTCTGCTCGTGCAGTAAACATTTTCTGGTTTATTGCATGAGAAAAGGTGGATAACGCAGCTTTGCACAATTACAAATTTCCCATGTTGTCTGTTTGTTGAATACTTTCTTGGGGGAGGGGAGGGCATGTCTATTTTTGATTGCCATCCTGCAGGACTCCAATTTTCCCCTGCATCCCAGTAGGCTTGTGCCTCTGCTTGCCTCTCTCCAGATTGCTATAGCTCTGTCACTCTTTGTGGGTAAGTGGGAGATGGAACGCTGTTATGCAGACATCAAGGGCTGCGTTTGCATGCTGGTAAACATGAGAGCAAGAGGGATTTCTGATGGTATTAAAAACCACAAGATCTCTGCAGACATGAGGATGTAAGCATTCCTGGAGGCACGGGTCTGGCTGTCAACAAGACAATTAGACCTGGTGCTACTGCCAGTCCTGGAGGCACCTCAGAGGAGATCCCTGTGTAACCCTAAACCTAAACCTAAGCTTAACCCTAACCATAACCCGAAAGCAATACAACGGAATGGAATGGGATGGCATGGCATGGGGTGCAATGCAATGCAATGCCGTGCAGTGTACTCAATGTCTAACCCAAACTCTAACCCTAACCTTGGGCCACATCCAGCAGTGGCATTCCCACACCTTGGGCATTCTCATAGGGACAGGTCTGCTTCATCCCACCTGCCACCAGGGCACTTCTCATCCCAATGGGGCCTCAGCAACTTGGCAACAGGGGAAGGAGATGATCTGAAGGAGACAGCACCGTGCCTTGCTTTACATGTACTGCAATTACCGCCCTGGCATTTTCCCTGTGTTGAGAAGAAAAATGTCAATAAGGAACAAGCTATTAAGCCAGCAAGAGAGTGGAAATGGCAAGGGTTCCCTGAGGCTTGAGGTTGAGCGTTATGGCAAACGCTCCTGGGGTCCCTGGGCTCTGCTCCTCCTGCTCCCATCCCTCTCCCCAGCACTGAGGGGTGCAGAACCATCCCAGTGTGGGCACTGTGGTGCTTTGTCAGCCTGCTGAGGGGCTGCTGAGGACCAGAGCAAGCGGCGTGTGCCACCTCGGGTTGTCAGCCTCCAGGCGAGGCCCTCCCCGCTCCTCGCCATCCTGAGCGATTGCATTTTTCTCTTTTAATGAGGCTTTTCTGTCTCGAGTGAAAAACCTTGCCTTTTCCTTTCCAAGGCTCTCATCGCTGCCCCGCTGAGCTTTCTGCCTCCACCAGCAGAGCCAGGAAAACCCCAGGGAACAACGTTTTGAAAGAAACCGAGCGGTTCCCTACCATCGCTCAGCTTGGCGGCTTCTGCATTGAGCAGGGCTCTCTGCAGGGCACGCTTTGGGACCCCAGTGCCAGCACAGACCCCGCAGTGCCATGCAGTGTGAGCAGGGTGCCCACAGCACCATCCTGCTGGGGTGAGGCAGCCCCTAAACGCACCCCTGCTCTCCTGCCCCTCTCCCCCCTCGAGTGCCTCCCCTCCCCCTGTTTTTAATTATCAATGCAAAAAAAAAAAAAAATAAAAAAATCAGCACCCTCCAGGAATTAATTAGTGATTCATGTTGGAGCCTTGGCAAATCTCCCTGTGCAGAAGTTCAGAGTAGGAACAATAAGTATTTGGCAAGGAGAAGGCGAGCGGCTCGTGCTTGAGGCGTATGGCGTGTGTGGTACGGAGCGGTGGCATGGGCACAGGGGGTCCCTGCCCTCAATGTGGGCATCCCACAGCCAGCACTGCTGTGCACACCCATCCTCCCCAAAAGCTGGGCCTGGGCAGAGAATGAGGGCGAAGCGAGGCTTGAAATGCCATTAATAGATGTCATGGGACATGCTCTTGCAAGCCCAGCACAAATGGGGCTTGGATAATTGGCACTGAGACGCATCTATCAGGGAGATGGTGTGTCCTCTCCAAGCAGAGGTCAGGGGAGCTCACCATGCACCTTTCCAGCCAGCCCTGGTGCAGCACAGTGTTGGGGGGTACAGCCCAGCAGGCAGCAGGCACACTGCCAGTTCTTGCTGAAAAACCCTGAGCAGTGCCTTTCTGCCTATGCACATGCACAAATGCATGCCTCCGTGCTCAGGTGCCCCTCTGCAGAATGCATGGAATGGAAAATCCACTCATTTGTCAGAAACTGCTCTGTGCGAGGCTCCTAAATTAAAAGTTTTGTTTGGCACCAAGCGAAATGAATCAAAATCATCTGCAGAACAGGGCCCAGGAAAAACCAGAGCACCGCCTCTGCTGGGAAGCATCGCAGTAAGGGAAAAAGTCTTGCATTGCTCAAACAGCAGACCATAAAAAAAAAAAAAAAAAAAAAAAGTTAACTATAACCTGGATATTAAATTGAAACATAAAAGTCAAAACACGTCGCATCACAGAGATGCATTTGAATTTCCTGGACACTGTCAACAGACGGAAGTCAAAACGATTTGCTTCAAGGCTCTCCCATCTGAATGCTGCGCACCGGTTTTGATAATGCAAGCAGATAAAAAATGTATTTTCCAACAGAAAATTGTATCCCGGTACCTCTGCCTCCATTTCCAGCTTGTACAATGCTCTCCCTGCCCAGGGCTGGAGCACAGAGCCCTCTGGTTGCAGGGGATCCAGGTCCCCCATAGCACAGGGGCAGCACTTAACGTGCAGGAAAGCACTGCTGCGGGTTGTTAAGCATCTGCATATGGCTTTGGAAACTGCAGCCATGTCAGACCGTTACAATTGTGGATAAACACAGTGGAGCACAGTAGAATGCACAGAGCATGGCGGGGCTCTGATGCCTGCTTCCCAGCACTCAGCTGGGAGCAATGACAACAGGATGGGCAGCCAGGGATGTTGGCTTGGCAAAAAGAACATCCAGGCCAGGATCCACACTGAGCAGGGCAACCACGAGGAAGGCAGAAGGTTTGCCCTGCTGCCTTCTGTTGGGCTTGCAGTGCCTGGCCGGAGGTTCATCTTGGGCTGGATGCCATCCCAGAGGGTTCCTCCAGTGCTGCCAGGCTCAGGAGCACCTGTGCAAGCAGTGGGAGAGGAGTTTCCGCGGATGTTGTTCCTCGGGGGCACAGTGCAAGTGCTGGATTGTGACAGCTCAGCACTAAGGAGCCAGCCCAGATGGTGGCAGGGCAGCCACGGTGACATGGCATGGCCTGAAGGATGGAAGAGGGGAGGCATCAGAAGGGCTGAGCAGCACCAGGAGGGTTAACTGGAGCCACGGGAGCAGAAAATGAGGTTCCAGTTATTAGCTGATTTATTGGTCTGTCCTCAATTGGCACTCAGGACTCAGAAGAAAATGTTCCACTCCAAAGCATTAAGCATCTTCAAAGAGCAGAAGCATTAAAAATTGAAATCATAAAATAGACATGTAAATATAGCAGAGGTAAACGGGGCAGAGAGGAGAGGCACAGAGCCCAGCCTGGGGGCGGGGGGCAACCGTGGGGTGCAGACACACAGGGAGAGGGAGCCGGGGGGCACAGGTGGGCGCCCCAAATGCTACAGGGCTGACACCCAGCTGCTCCTTCTTGCCAGGTGTTTCCATGAGCCTTGTTCCCATAGGACTTGAGAGCTGGTGCAGAGACCCAACTGCCCTGCACCATGTCACAGCTGGCTGCGTGTGGCTCCAGCACCCGGCCCAAGGAACACGGAGAACCGCTGTGCCCTCCAGAGCCCTTGTGTACCCAAGGCACATCCCACCAGAGCAGCCAGCAGGAGGGCCAGCACCCTGCCCCGAACCCTGGCAACAGCCCAACCCTCTTGGCACAGCTACCTGTTTTTCCCCTCCAGGCAATTTTTCTTAATTGGGAGCTTGTTAATTACCCCACTACTTTGCAGAGGAAATAAACAGCAATTAGAGACACGAGCGGTGTTTCTACTGGCTGGAGCCTCGCCGTGCTGCCAATGCTCCCCTGTGTGGCTCTGGGCAGGCATGCAGTCCTTGCCCAGTGCTGCACACCACCCTGCTGTGCACTGCCCCACAGCCATCCATCGCTGGGAAAAGCCCACTTTTCTGCACAATAGAAGCCTTGTGACTTTAAAGAGAGCATCGGACCTGTTTCTATTAATCAGAACTGCTATAAAGAAAGAATTTTTAATTAACATAATTACCCTGTTTGAAAGAAGCAGCCTGCACCTCGCAGATACTTTTCAAACTAAAGATGCAGGCCGTCGCAGTCAGTCATCATTAAGCAAAACGAGATGCTTTGCCTTGCTGATCCACACCTGCCTCCCCTTTCCTATTGCAAACCCTTGTGAGTTGAGCAGAGACAGCTTTGGGCTGTGTGGTCTCCTCTGTCCCACTGTCCTTGTCCCCATATCCCTGTCCCCCTGCCCCTGTTCCTCTGTCTCCTGTGCACTCCTGTAGCTCAAGGTACACCCTGAGCTGCAAACAGGTAGCCCAGGAGGCACAGGTGGCTATGAAAAGCTGCAGGATTTGTAAGGCTTTGTTTCCAGCACTGTTGCACAGTCAAAAGATAAAAGACTTGTTCTCATTGAAAAAGACCAAAAGGAAAAGCATTTAACGCCTGGTGCTGGGCTGCCAGCCAGCAGGGAGGGAAGGGAAAAAGGGAAGGGAAGGGAAGGGAAGGGGAAAGGGGAAACGGGGAAAGGGGAAAAGGGAAAGGGGAAAGGGGAAAGGGGAAAGGGGAAAAGTGAAAGGGGAAAAGGGAAGGAGAGTGGCTATAGGAGCAGGCATCACCTGTGTGAGCAACCCAGCCCCATCCATGCCACCCTGCTCCACCTGCCTGAGCTCCCACTGAACCGCTGATGGTTGAACTGAATGATCCTAATGGTCTTTTCCAACCTTAATGATTGTATGAACCCAGTTCATTGTTTTTAAAAATATTTTAATAGCAGCTACGCTGTTTTGCTAACATTTCTCCTTAGTGTGCAGTATAACAGACTGATCACAAGGAGGGCTTGTAATATAAACCTCCATGGCTGATAGAGGACGGCTCCAATTGGGTGGGCATGCTCTGGAAATGTGCAGTGCTGATGGAGATGCTCATACCACGTTTTTCCTGCCTGACACCTGCCACACGGTATGAGCAGAAGCCACCTGCAGCTAGAGCAAAGCAAAGCCTCCAGAATGAAGATTTTTAGTGGTTTTCTCCCTTTTTGGCCATGGTTTCCCTAAGAAAGAGAGGTTTCTGCAATCACGTGCTCAGCATGTTGCCTGTCTCCCCTAATCACTCTCCAACTCAGCAGTCAAACTCGATAGAAGGTGAGTGACGGCTGGAAATCTCAAAGATATTGAATTCCTGGAGGTTTGGCAGAAATGGGCAGGCAGGCAGAGATGAGAGGCCTGCTTGTTCAGCCCAGCCAGGCAGGCTCTGAGGAGTCCACCAAAGGGAAGGAAAACCATGAAAGCTCCAACCCAGGGAATGGGATGAATGAAAGCACGCATCATTCTGGATACTGAAATCAGTCAACCTGACGTATCAGCCCTGGAAAAGCAGCCTTCTATAATGCAGACAGGCGCCTAACAGCCTGTTTCCAAATAGGAAATGCAATTTCCATGGGAAATTCTTTTTTTTTCCTCTCTCTCTCTCTTGGTGAAAGAATTAAAGTATTCGGAAGAAGAAAAAAAAATAAATCTTTCTGCTGTGGCTCAGTGCAGACTGAAACATTTCAGCACAGACAGCACAGAAGCACTTCCTGTGAGCAGCTTCCATCTGGAAATGTCCAGGTCCCCTGGTTGCTGGGGAAGGTGTGAAGGAGAAGGAGAGCAATGGCAGAAGGTGGAGCGAACCCTGGGTTGGGTTCGCAGGGCACACAGGCAAACTTTATTTGCACGCAGGCTGCGAAGCACCCACTTAGAGATGCCTCGAGACCTACTTGCAAGACTAAGTAAAAATACCTCCCTGGGTCCTGGAGCTGGGAAGGAGGTTTCCAAAACGGGCTCGTCTCCCCGCCTGCGCGGAGGCTGGGGTTGTGACTCCCTGGGAAGCTGTTTGTAGGTCTCTGTTGGTGGGCTGCAGGCACCCGCCTTCCCCAGCTGTAAGTAGGGCTCCCTCCTTCCCAGAGCGTTACACAACGCGGCTCCCTGGCTACATCCCTGTCCTTGCTGCCCCGACTCGGCCGTGGGTTTGGGAAGCCTCTCCCCAGCCGCCAGCTGTGCGCACGTCTTATCAAAAGCCAAAGCTGCGGCCAGATGAACGGCGATGCTCATAAACGCCTTAGAAGGCAAATGTTAACGAGCGCTGAGCGGAGGGCAAGAAAAGCCCTTAATCGCATTAGCTCCGCTGCCAGAGCTGATGAACATCCCCAGGCCCAGCTCCCGGCCCAGCCAGGCGGCACAGTGGCAGGCTGAGCTCCCAGCCAAGCTTGACCCCAAAGAAATGCCTCCTCTGAGCGGGTGGTGCTGGCACCATGTGGCTCTGCAGCCATGAGTCCCAATGGGCTTCCGATGGATCGATCGAGCAGGATTGGGAGGCACTGCCCAGCTCCTTGCTGAGGCACACTGATAAATCAGAGCCAGGGACATGGGGCAGAACGGACCCCCCTTGGCAAGCATAAGGAGACCCTTCCACATGGTGCTGGAAAAAGGAGCCTGCCTGAAGGAAGGCTTCTCCACACCATCATTACGCTGCGAGGCTGGAGGAGAGGGAGGTGCATTTATGCACTGCAGCTCGGCTTGCATAAATAAGCCATGTGCCAGGTTTTCATACTGGAAGCTCTGCTCCCAGCTCGTGTAACTGCCTGGGCTTTTTTATGCGGCCAGGAAATTATGATATAAAAATATACGTATAAAAAATAACGGCTCTCCTCAGATCAGCGGCCACGTGAGCACAGCCTGCTGTGCTGCCCTGCCTGTGGTCCTGCTCACCCCGCACACGAGCTCACGTGCCGCTCCACAACACACAGCGATGGGTTTTTTACGACACCAGTCTGCAGTTCCCCCTTGGGAGAAAACGTGGTTTAATTTTTATTATAACCTTAAAAAGGAGACTAGTGAGGCATCTCTTCCATAAATTTGGTAAGTGACATTTACTTTCGCACGCATTAAAGCTGCTGATGGATCAACCCGAGGAGAAGTGTCCCCTGGGCAGGGCACCTGCGGCTCAACTCCGCCCCAGGGCTCCCTCAAAAAGCACCCCATCCCCAAAGTGTGCCCTACTGGAGAGCTCCAGGGATGCCTTCTGGCCAAGGAACCCCATTTGTAGGGTCAAGGGACCCTATACCATCAGTGCCTTCCACCCTACAAGCATTTCTGGCTGGCATGGGTTGTAGCCCATCCTGGCCGGGCTAGAACAGAGTTTACTGTGCGAACGCAACAGATCTCCTTGGCCACCAAATCCGGCTCCCTGCTAGTCAGGAGCCTGCCAAGTTTCAATCTGAATACACATAAAAGACCTCAACAGCTGGGTGTTTAATTACAGGGCTAGGAATCAGGCTCTGCAGAGCCCTATCAGGTTATTGCAGCTCCCTCGAGCTGGCTGCATGGTGAGCCAGGAGCGGCCCCGGGCAGCCCAGCAGCTCCAGCCCTGGCTGAGGGTGCAAAAGCTCAAGGAAGTGGAAAACGCAGTGAGCAGAAGGCAGAGCACAGAGCTCAGCCCCTTGCTTGGGAAGAGGTATCACAGTGGCTCTGTGGTCAAGCTGCTCTGCCTCCTGTGGGACCGTTCCTGGCAACGTCTGTCTGTCCTGCACAGTAGGGCTCCCTCTGGGCAGCAAAGAGCACGACTGAGGACTCAACCATCACTGCACCACACACCCGTGCAACTCTTTGTTCTGTTCTCGGTATCCAGCAGCCCAAAGCTGGCACCCACTCCTTCCTCCAAGTGCTCCGTGCATTGTGAGCAAACAGAGCAGCGATGAGCCGGCAGCAAAACGTGCAACTTCCCCAGCACGGGAGGTTCACTGGAAGGTGTCCAATTAGTTAGCTAGCACTCCAGAGCAAAGCACTGTCAGCAGTCAGTAATTAATTGCCACAAGACAAGCGGCAGTGAATACATCTGAGCAACCCACGTCTGTCCTAAGGATGGACGTAAGAAAAGAAGACACCGGGACGACCACGACCCTGGAGCCACAGCCCCCAGCCTCTCCCAGCAGGGAGGAGGAGCCTAGGCAGCAGGCAGAGAGCACAGGCTCAGCTCCAGACCCGTGCTGTCACGGAGAGGAGCAGCAGGCAGTGACACCGCAGGGGTTATGAATGGATGGTCCGGATCCCCAAAGATGCGCATCCATCCCTCCGTGCAGCACCAGGAGCTGCCATCCCTGATGCCCCATAACCAGTGCTGGCACACGGGGATATGGAGCACAGCTGAGCAGCCCTGCCCTGCTCCCACACGCTCGCAGCAGCACGTCACAGGCACGCACGCTGCTGCAGCGCACAGCCCGTGCGGGCTTTGCTTCTGACGAGCAGAGCTGCAGTCATTAAGGGAGAGGGAGACGTCAGCCCAGCCAGGCACCTCCCACTTCCACCAGCCACAAGCGCCATGGAAGCCCCGGGATCATTTCTTCACGTGCTGACGCTACAAGTGTTGCTCGTGCTGGAGACGGCGGGCACAGCGGGCAGCTCCGCTGTGCTGCTTTGGCAAAGCGTCATCTCCTGCAGGGAGGGCAGGTGTGTCACTGCGCCTCAGCCCTTCTCCTTTCCGCAGCAGCCTCCCAGCAGGCTCCTCTTGTTGCAAAGCAGAGGCAGAGCCACGAGCGCGGATCTCCCCCAGCGTGCCCGCAGCGACACCGGCGCTCTGCCCGGCCGGAGCTGCGGAGCGGTTGTGCACGCGGCCGCCGTGATAAATCAGCCCGAGAGCCGGGCTTTTCGTGCAGCTGCCTCATCCCCTGCCAGCATGACAATGTGATTAATTTTCAGTGCAGATGAAGCTCATTTCTCACCGGCACGTGACGGCCGCGCAGCCGGCGGGGGTGAGCAGCGAGTGCAGGGGGGGTGAAGGCGAAGGCGAAGGCAGCACGGAGCCGCGCTCGGGGCAGCGCCGGGAGGAGAGCTCGCCGCATTCGGCTGCAATTAAGCACGGTGCTGGAGAGGAGCCCTGCGTGGGCAGCGAGCTTCTATCGCTGCTCGCACACACGGCCGAAGCTGGGGAGCACCGTGCGGCAGGAGGAGAGTAAGAAGATTTGGGGAGAAGCAGCTTTGAGATGCTTACTGCGCTTGGGAGAGGCCGTGCCAGCCGGCTGCCTCGCACCCCTATTCTCCCTTTGGGGCTGTTTTCCACCCCACAACCATCCTATGAAAGGCACGTGCTTGCGTGCCCTCCATCACCGCCCTGCGAACAGCCAGGCGGAGACTGGCAGCTCCCAATCCATCACGGGCTGCAGCTCTAGGAGGAACTGCCTGGGATGGCAGCACTGCCTGCTGCTTCCTGACGTCACTCAGGCCTGCCCTGGGAAAGCTCAGCCTGCTCACCACCCATTGACAGAGTTTCTGTGCTGGAGCAGTGCCCAAAGCGGCTATGCTGTTGACACAGCGCTGCACAGCACGGCTCTCCTGACACCAGTGCACTGATGTGGGGCACTGAGCTCTCTAGGGCTCCTGCTCGGCCTTTTCCTCAGAGAACAGAGGCACTGAGTGTGACCAGGTGGATGCCCACCCTCCCATGGACACCCCTGGGTTTGCAGGCACTCGCACAGCAGAAGCAGAAGAGGAAGGCAGGAGTGCACGGCAGGCACAGCAGCTTGGGTTGCACTGCTCTCACCTGGATGGCAATCTGGGGATCCACAATACGACACCACTGGGAGATGGGGTGCATGAATCAGAAGGAGATGGAAATGCCAGGAAGAACTGCAGATGATCATCCGTGAGGAAAGTAAAGGGTGCTGCAGGCACTGTGCACCAGTGGTCTGCCACATGCCCTGACTCTGGCACAACTGATGCCAGGCCGTGGTGTCCCTGCTAGTGCTCCATATCCCTCAGCCAGTCATCCCAGCAGCAGGTGCCCCTTGTTGGCACCCCATCCAGCACCCCAAGGAGCCATCTCTGCACCTCTGCAAAGCACAACCAGCCCAGGTGACAGCAATTCACTGCGGTTTGCTCCAGCATCCGTGCCCACTACTGGACAATACATCACGACCTGTTGCACGGGAAGCCCGCTATGATTTCCTCCCTTCAGGAAAGAGAGCCATGCCTCTCCAGTCTGACCATCTTTTCTCAGCCTATGGTGCAGGAGGAGCCCGGAGCCAGGAAGGAGCCTGGCATGGATGCAACTGTTTGCAATCTGTGCAAGCGATGCAGCAGGAGTTCAGCCAGGCCACGTGGGCCAGGGACAGCAGCAACGAAGCAGTGCCAATGCGTGCAGTGGGACTCAATTATCGGCCCTACGGGTAGTGCCAAACAGAGGAGATGCACTTTTTGATATGTGTACTTTCTAAAGAAAACGTGTCAAAGAGACCGGATAGGAAGGCAACGCAACATGCGATGGCCCCGCTGCTTTGGAGGCAGCCCTGCTAATTTCTCTCTGCACTGAAGCAGGACACTTTCTGCTGGTTTAAATTACACTCAGAAATCCCAGGGTGACTTTGGGAGTGCAAAAAACATCAAACAAAGAGAAGGCTGAAGGACTGGCTCAAAGAAGCAAGGATGGCCTCGCTGCACCCAGCAAAGCTGTCACGGGAATGTGCACAGCACCACTGCCCTGTGGTGTGACCCAAGCCCCAGCCAGGACCATACAAGGCCATGCGTCCCCAGAGCCTGGCCCCGGGTACATCTGTGCACTCAAAGCCTGGCACCAGCTTTCTCAGGGTGCTTCATCTTGAAATACAAAAACCAAAGGGGTTTTTGTCTTTGTTTACTGAGCTCCTTCGCTGGAGCAGGGAACCTGCCAGGCCTGATCTGTGCTTCACAAGAAGAAAGGAAGCAGGGTGGCTGCAAGGAGCACACTGCTGGAAAGGTCGCATGGCCAGCACTGCCACCCCTGACCTTCATGGTTCTTCCAGATCCTGGGTGCTCTGAGCCACATCTGAACTCACTGCCCTGCCACATCCCCAGGGAGGCTCTGCTCCGCTTCAACCCAGCGCTTTGCCCTCTGATCTTTGCAGAGCTCCTCCAAATCCCCCCTGCGCTTCACCATGGAATTACTCAGTGGAAGTTCTACGTTCTCATCCAGCATAGTCTACCCAGTGAGGACTGAAGATGCCCCCCTTTGCAGACAGCAGAAAGGCAGCGACAAATGCACAGGTTGCACACGGCGGGGAGATAACTGCGCCAGCACACATGCTGCCTTTGCATTGTGCTGAAGTGCTCTGGGATGGACCCTGTGCAGAGCCTGGCAATGGAAAATGCAACCCGGCCCTCACGGCTGAACCTTGCCCCCCAGCACAACATGGAGCAAACACACTGTACTTACTGGAGCTGGAGTCCTGCAGGGACCCGCTGCTAGGTGTGAGACCTGGAAGGGAGCAGAGAGAGATGTGTCAGTGGGCTGGCCACTGCCAGCAGTGGGCATTGCAAAAGGGAATGCAGGCAGGCTGGCAAGACTGTGCCAACAGCTGGGGTCCTACTTCTGGCCCCCCAGTAGCATGCAGGGCTGGCAGGACACTGCTGGCCAGAGGACAGACACGGGGCATGCTGAGACACAGCTTAGCTCTTGACTACCCTGCTGGGTCATGTGCTGGTGAATACCTGAGCCAAGGAGGGAGAAATTGGGAGCAACTTCACACGTGTGGAGGTGCTGGCACCCATCCTGGTGTGAGCACACCTGGTGCTCAGTGCCTCCCCAGCTCCCACAGCGCGCTATGCAAACCCGTGCAAAGGAGTCACAACAACTATAAATTCCTGTGAAAAAATCTCTCCGTAAATATGAGGGAAGGGGAATTTACAGCGTTTTCTTTGGAGATTTCTCCAGGTGTTCCCTATTAAGCCATTGTGTTAGTTTGCATAAGTATTCCTCAGACAATAAAGCACGCTCTGCAATCAGTTACTGGCAGCGGCGGGTGTGCGGCACGCCGGCAGCCAGCCATAAAGATGACAGACGGGTTCCTGACGTCACCCATCTTCAGGGGGGCTTTAAATCAGCACCTCAGCAACAGGTTGTGCTCAGCCTGCCCCAGGGCAGGAGGATGTGGGAAGAGGTGGGATGCAGGGGGCTGTGTTGCCAAGGGACACCTCATGGCTCCGTCCCTGCCTGGGGATGCTGCCTGGCGGCGCAAAGAGCCTTCAGGAGGGTGAAGAGGAGAGAACCCCTCTTCCAATCCCTGCAGCTCTGCCAGGCTGACAGGTTAACATCGGGAGCCTGTGCTGTACTTTGGATGTGACATTTCTTGGCGTGTTTAACACGTCCTTATCACAGCTCCACTGTACTTCAGTGGAGATGGGGGGGAGAGAGGCAATGGATAGAGCGTTTCCTCCCGGCATGAAATGCAGAGCATGTCCTCCGCTGAGTGCAATTACTGTGTCTCTGACTCCTGTAATCTGGCTAATACAGTTAAGTATACTGGAGATTAAGGGATTTTGGACTGCAAAGTCCATTTCATCCACCCAGGCCTGTGCAAGGTGATGCTGGCAGAGAAATCTCCCGCAGAGGTGTTGGATGGAGCTGGGGCAGGCCAGTGGATGATGGTCACACCGCATCCCTGAATTGCTGGGGGGAGCACAGAGCAAGCCCAGGGCTGGAGCAGGAGATGGTGAGGGGGAAACCTGCCCTGGTTCTGGGGCACGGCTACAAACCAAGGCCTTGTGCCAAAGAGCCTCTCCCAAATAACCCTCCTTCTGCTCACCTACACCCCTATAAGCACATGTATACACTGGTATGGAGCTAGGCAGCCCCCACAGGGCCACCCCACACATCCATGGGGCCCAGCCCCAGACAGCTCGCTCCAACAATTCAAAGCCTGATTTCAAATGTTAGCTCTATAGCTCTGCACAGAGCAATATATATAGAGCAAACCCACGTTGTCAGGAGATACCCCACAGCCATCAACACATCTGGATGCAAATGATCGCTTAAACGCCCCACATGGTTCCGCGCATACGCCATGGATTTACTGCCACGTCTTGTAGAATTAGGAAGGATGAAATAAGGCAGCTGAGCAGCGCCGGGCAGGTGGGAGCAGCCACCAGCTGGCTGCAGGGCTTTGGCTAGGGAGGGAGATGTGGGTAAGCTCAGAGGGATGCAGTGCTGCTCACAGCCCGGGGGCAGCACACTGGGGCTGTGCCCCACAGCAGCACGGCTGCATTCCGGATCTGCAGTCTGAAAGTCAGCCAGGACGGAATGCGCTGCGGTCCAGGGCAGGAGGGGCACTGCGACCATGTGAAGCTGCCTCAGAGTCATAGAATCACTATGAGTGGAAGAGACTTACAAGATTATCTAGTCCAACTGTCGATCCATCCCACCGCGTCCCTCAGTGCCACATCTCCTCAACTCTTGAACACCTCCAGGGATGGTGACTCCACCACCTCCCTGGGCAGCCTGTGTCACTGCCTGACCACTCTTCTGGAGAAGAAATTTTTCCTGATGTCCGACCTGTCCGTCCCCTGGCACAGCTCGAGGCCATCACCTCTCATCCTATCGCTGTTACCTGGAGCAGAGGCCGACCCCCACCTCACCACAACCTCCTGTCAGGGAGTTGGAGAGGGCAGTCAGGTTTGCCCTGAGCCTCCTCTTCTCCACGCTGACCCATCCCAGCTCCCTCAGCAGCTCCCCATCACACTTGTGCTCCGGACCCCTCACAGCTCTGCTGCCCATCTCTGGACACGCTGCAGGGCCCCAATGTCTTTCTGGCAGTGAGGGGCCCAACTCTGAACACAGCACTCCAGGTGCAGCCTCACCAGAGCTGAGCACAGAGGGATGATCGCTTCCCTGCTCCTGCTGGCTGCACCATTGCTGGCACAAGCCAGGATGCCACTGGCCTTCTTGGCCACCTGGGCACACTGCTGGCTCGTGTTCAGCTGAGCATGGACCAATATTCCCAGGTCCGTTTCCTCTACACAAACTTCCAGCCACTCTGCCCCAAGCCTGTAGTTCTGCCTAGGGTTGCTGTGGCCAAAGTGCAGGACCTGGCCCTTGGTCTTGTTGATGCCGAAAATAAGGCACCATTTTTAAGCAGCCACGAGCGCTACCAAGCTCAGAAAGGGAGGAAATCTGTCCTCAAGGGAAAGATGGGGTTAAAAAAAAAAAAACAACAAAAAACAAAAAACAAGTGAGCAAACGATCCCGGGGAGTGACTATAACACCTTGAAACCGTCCTGCTTTGAAAAGCAGGGCTGGTGCCGGGAAAGAAAGCCTCATTACCATCAGAAACCCTCGCTCCTGCCCTCACCTCCCCGCTCATTTCCATATCACAGGGCACACAATGCCTTTCTTCGCCCGGAACGATCGGCACAGCCCCGCACCCGCGGGAGGAGCGAGCGGAACAAAGCCGGGCCGGGTGGCACCGCGCTGCCTTGGGACCCTCATTGCCGCTCAGGGACCGCTCCCATGGCGGATCTGACTATTGGACGACTTCATCTATTTTTTTTCCTCAGCTTCAGGATTCTTTAGTCAGTCAAATAAGGCTCAGGCATAGCAGAAGCGGCAGAAAATCGAGCATTGTAAAGGCTGCGGCGAGTTATTTTCATCTTAATGAACGTGTAGAAAAGGTTGACAAGTCTTTATTCTGCTCTTAGGGGATCGTCGGGAGGTTCCCAGCTGATATGGGAGAAAAAATTAAAAGCATCAGAAGAAATTACAGCAGGAAGTCAAACCCAGGTCTCTGCATAACGCCAAGCAACGTGCGCTCCACAGAGCTGGGTGCGAGCAGGGTTTCCAGCCAGCACCAAAAAGGGCTGTTTTTCCCCAAAAAGCACCATGGACGTGAGCTAAACTCACTGGATTCATTCTTCTCCTCCCGAAAAAAGCAAGGCAAATCCGGTTGTGCATGGTCAAGTCTCTGCAAAGACCTTGGGTTGGAGCAGAAGGGCACCTATAGCACCATGAAGCCCCCAGGAGGCACTGCCTGAGGACAGAGCCATGAGGTTCCCCATCCCGGGTACCCTGGGGCTGAGGTCCTCCTAAAGGGAGCCACGCTGTGCCGTGCTGTGCCGTGCTGTGCTGCTGTGGCTGCTCAGCCCAATGCTGCGCTGCACGAGGCGATGCTGTCAGCACTGATTGATAGCATGGTTCAGAAGGAAATAAATTCCCAGGCTTATTGCAGGAGGTGAATCGGGGGGTGTATCCATCTTAAAGATACTTAATGAATGTGCCTCAGCACGCCGAGTGGCAGCAGATACATCTCCGCAGCCAGCACTCCCTGTGCTGCTCCTTGCAGGGCTCAGGCACAATTTAGCAGCTTCTTATTGATTTTATTTATGCTTCCCAGGCCCTGGCAGAATCTAGATTGCCCTGGCCCAACGAGAGCCCTGTGGTCTTGGTGGGGATGTGCCCACCTTGAGCGGGGCACTGCCAAACGGCCTAGTATGGTAATTCTGGGGATGAAGCCTGTGCTCCAAGTGGTGTTTTGACCCCTGGACCAAGAGTTGAAGATCACATAGACCTCAGCTCAGCTCTCAGGCCAAGGCAGAGGATGATACTGCACTGCTGGGGAGAACCGTCCTGCACCAGAGCAGAGGTAGGACCAAAGGGGTGGTCCAAAAGGAAGAAGCTGTGTTATTGGGAGGTAGGAGAGAGAATCCCAACAAAATAAAAGAAATAAGGACCTTACGGGAGACAACTTTGCAAGAAAGACTTTGGAAAGCCTTAGCTTTTATTCAGCATAGCAGACTTTCACTTTTAAGGCAAGAAAAATGGCAATCAGCAGTTCTGGTGCGTGGCTTTGCTTTGTTTTTCCCTCTTTCCCTTGAGGGGGAAAAAAAAGAAAGGAAAGCAGCAAAGAAAAGCAGAGCCCTGGCTGACCTTTCTGGCTAAGCGACCTTGTCTGAATCACTGGATGGTAACAATGAATGAAATGCCAGTGCCCCAGTTCATAAATATCAGCCTCCTCTGGGGGTGAAATGCCAGCTTTCTAACGTGTAAATGCCGCAAAGCAAATGTCACCCTCCCCGAGGTGTGAAATGCCAGGTGGCAGGATCTGCCAGGACGGGGCACGGTGGGGCAGCTGGGGCCGCTGGGTGCTGCTGGGTGCTGCCCAGGGCTGTGCCTGGCTCCTCCTGAGCTCTGCTCTTATAGAAGTAGAGAATGGTTGGCTTGGAAGGGACCCTAAAGATCATTGAGGTTCCAACCTCTGCCATGGGCCAAGTGCTCCCCCAGCTCAGGCTGTCCAAGGCCCACCTGTATCCTTGTCACCTCCAGGGATGGGGCACCCACAGCTCTGGGCAGCAGTGCCAGCTCCTCATCCACTCTTGTTCTGTCACTATCAGACCACGTAAGACATTGGCCTCCATCTTATTTATAAGCTCCCATGAAGGACTGAAAGGCTGTTCTCCAGCTCCTCCTTGAGCTCTGCTCTTCTCCAGCTCCTGCTCAGTTTCTGCTCATCCCCAGCACTCCCCCAGCGCAATGCCTTGAGGCATGCAGGCAGGAGGTGTGGGACAGGCATGGCACCCACACTGACAGAACCCCATCTTAGGAAAGCTGCCTTTGGCCTCGTTTTCCCCCCTTTCCAAGTGTTGCTCCCCCAGCAAACCAAGCGTGAGATTCCTCAGAGTGGGCCAGCCAACCAAGTAATCAAATCTAAAGATTGCTTCGCATCAAGCCAAAATAGGTACTTCCAGTTTCCTAAATGGAAAAACAAGTGAGTGTAAGGAGATATTGCCACATAAAGAGTTTATCTGTACCTGAAACTCCTAATTTTCAGTGAGTGCTACCGCTGCTGGTCTTAATCCTATTTATTAAGCAGGAGGAACCATCAAACATGCTGTCATTGTGGCACCGAGCAGAAGAAACAAGTGGGTGAAGCCAGCAGTATACGCAATGGTCCTCCAACCTGACGTGTGGCCAAGTGCTTTGCTTGGACCAAGGATCCATTTCCCAGCAGATCCCATTCCCTTCTCCCCTCAGCACCAGTGCAGGCTCAGGATACCCTTTTGGGGCTGATCTGCTCCCCCAGCTCCCAGCAAGGCACCCCATAAAGCCGTAGGGCTGTGCACACACCAACATCCCTACCTGCTGCCAGAATAGCACGGCAGCAAGGGAATGAATGAAGCTTTGCTTTGTGTCCTGTGGGATCCGGAGCTCTTCTCTCTCCCCACACCCACACCTTTTTTTTTTCTCTCCCCCCCCCCCCCCCCCCCCCCAAAAAAAGTAAAATAAATTAACACAAATATTTTTTTTTTTTTTTATTAAAAAAAA
>NW_024884828.1:0-91336 GCF_019232065.1 Centrocercus urophasianus
CCCCTTCCCCTTCCCCTTCTCCTTCTCCTTCTCCTTCTCCTTCTCCTTCTCCTTCTCCTTCTCCTTCTCCTTCTCCTTCTCCTCCCCCAGCCAGCACACAGCAGTTCTGCCGCCCTCTCTCCTTGCTCTGCTGCCTCCCTGGGACCTGACTGTTGGAGCTGCTTATCTCTGTTTCCCATGTGTGGGCCTAGCCAAGCCGTACATGTTTCTTGTTTGTTTGTTGTTTCAGCCCTCTCTCCACCAGCCGTGATGGCAGACAGCACATGCAGCTGAGCCCACAGCGACCGCAGGGCCGGAGCTTGCGGCACCTCTCAGTATGGTCGTGCCAGCCAAGTGGCCATGGTGGCAAGCAGCCTTGCTGGAGGGGCTGTTTGTTTACCCTGAGCCGCAGGCGTGCTCACGGGGCACAGGCCAGGCCGCAGTGTCTGGCGAGCGGCTGCGATGAGATGGAGCACGCAGGACGTGGGAGCTGTGGTTTCTGCAGGCAGAGGAACTGGTGCACGGCTTTGGCTGCAGCCTGCTTTAGAAGCAGCCTCTGTGTTTGGGAAGGAGGGATGGGCCCTGACTTGTGGAGGCCTCTTGGGTTCCAGCAGCTGCTCCCTTTTGTGCACCGTGGTGGCAAGCACCTGGCCTGATGGGTCCCGCTGAGCATCTCCCACCCAGAAAGCCCACAAGAGTGCTCTGGTGCTCAGTGACCCCGCTCAGACACCCCTCAGTCTATGTCCAGTGCTTTGCTTGTCTGGAGGACCCAATCCAGCACAGCAATAGCAATAACCCCCCTGTGACCCCTTTAAGAAATGAACCTGCACACGTTCAGCCTTGTAGTTCCCCTTGGAGGAAAGGAGATGTCACCATCTCCCTTTCACTGGTAAAACAGAAGAGCAGCTCTGGTGCTGTGCTGGGAGCCCTGCTGCTGTCCCTGCCGCCCTGCCCAGGGTGCCCTCTTGGCATCCCATCCCCTGCAGCTGCCTGGTTCCTGGGGCTGTTGTTGGACAGTCCCTCCTGCACTGCTCCAACACCCAGAGAAAATGCTGGGATGGCAGTGGAGCCAGTGCCCTTGGGGAGAGAAAAGACAGAAATCTACATCCTCTTCTGCCTCCTCAACAACAAGGTGTCCCATCACCAGCTCACCACAGAGCCCTGCATGGGATCCCGCTCCCCCTGGGTCGCCACGCTCTGTTTTCCCCCGGCTGCTGAAAGCACTGGAGGGTTTGCTTGCCATGCTGCCAGGCCAGCAGTGAGCTGGGAGGGCTCCAGCTGGCGTGCTGCAGTCAGCCCAGGGCTCGTCACTCTTCTGACACAGGAACCCCAGCGGGAAAGTTATTCCCACCCGGGCAAGCGGTCAGAAACTGGGGCCAGGCTCTGTTCTCTCACCCCGCGTGCTCTCAGTGTCAGGGTATTGTTGCCATCAGTGCTTAAGTCATGGTCACCCCCCAGGGGCTGGTGACAACAGCTCCAGTTGTGCTTGCTTTGGGATAAGGTGTGGGGCCCTGACCTGTGGGCACAGCTGCCAGCCCCCCCATCCGTGCTCCAGAGATGTGGTCGGTGGCACATCCCCAGGCACCATTCACTGCAGTGCCAGCACCTACTGTCTGCTGTGTGGCTGTGGCAGGATGGGACACAGCAGCTTGCTGGCTGTGTGCTGTGGGGCCAGCACCATTCCCAGCAATCTCTTTATGCTGATTTCATGCCCTGGAGCTGCCCAAGATCTGCTCTTTTCTACATGGAGAATAGCACGCGAGGGGCTCCTCCTCTGCCTGCAGGCGCTGGCTCTCTGCCACTGCATTTGGAGGCCGTGGCAAAGTCGTGCCACACTTTAATTACACCAATTAATTCCTGAATACCATCCTTGCTGTGGCATGGGGGAGGTCAGGGGGGCCAGCAGTGGGGAGCATAAGTGGACCCTTGTATTGTCCTCCATTCTCATCGCCTGCCAGGCCCCGCTGGCTGTTCCTGCCCTCAGAAGGGCTCCAGCAACCCTGCGGCTGCAGCTCGCCTCCACATGGGTGCCCTGCACCGTTCTGAAGGTTCCTTGTACTGGGAGAAGGGAGAAAAAGCCCTGGGACCCGTGGTTGGATTAGGGAGGGCTGGGACAGAAGGACTGTGCTGTGTTCTCCTCCCTGCTCCCTCTATCCCCAGGGCTGTGCTGCTTCCTGGGACTGCTCTCAGTGATGTCCCTGTGGAACCATCCTTCATCACACCCAAGAGCTTTGCCCAGAAACTTTCAAGGAAATCCTGCTGTGCCTCCACTGCTCCCCAGATAGGGTTTGCTGTCAGGAATTGCAGGCAGTGCAGGACCGATCTCCACCCATTCCAGTCACTCTGGGTGAGCCGGGCAGGTTAAGGCCACCCCTTGCTGTGGCCAACCCTCTTTTTCTGCGAGGATGCTTTATCTGCAAGGCCATGAGGATTGCCAGCAGCCAGCCTGCGCCATGCGGTGCTGGGAGTGCTGCGGGCAGAAATGGAACGGCAGAGCTGCCTGCTGGGAGCCGTGCTGTAGCACTGCCAACGCCGTGGCTGCTGGTGGCCTTGCTCCCAGCAGAGAGCATTCTGATGAGGCAGCCTCATTCAGCCCATTGTAACGCTATCTGCCGGAGCGTTTTTGAGGAGGGTTTTTGCTCGTTGCACAGGGGCATGTGCAGGCATTTCCCAGCCCCGCTGCTTCCAGTGCTATGAGGCACTGGGAGCTGAGGGTTCTGCTGCTGCCCTCCTTCCTACCCCGTAGCACAGCCCCATGAGCTGCTCTGCCCTTGTGCTGTAGCCCCACTTGCAAACGGTGCCGGCAAATGATTAACGTGTGCGTGAAAGTCAAATGTGCTCTGTGCAGATTGCAGACAGCTGGACCAGAAAGGAGGGGGAGAATGAGAAGAGGAAGAGGAGAAAGTGGAAGAAGAAGAGGAAAAGAAGGAGAAGGAAGGAGAAAAAGAGAAAGGAAACAGGGAAAGGGGAAAGGAAAAGGAAAAGGAAAAAAGAAAGAGCTCTTGCTCCTAGTGGGCCAGCAGCCTGCAAGATTGGGGCCTGTGTGTAAATGGGGAGGTGTGATCCTACACATGAGCTGTGGGATCCTGTGTGTATGGGGAGCCCCAGGGACTGACCAGAAGAGGGGACATCCTGCTGCCCAAAACCATTGCCTGCTCAGACCCAGCGCCGTGTGTGGAACAGCCCTTTCCCTGCACCACTGGGCAGCCCCAGTGCCCTGCTGTGCAGGCAGGACTCACACCGGCTCTGATGTCCTTTCCCAAAAACATTCATCCCCCGTGGTTTCCTCTGCTCTCATCTCTCAGAGCGGATGCTGTGTCAGCGCGCGCAGGCGCCGGGTCGCTCACAGCTCACAGCTACAATGTTCTGTTTGCAGCAGAGGCTTAAAAAACAAACAACTTTTCCAAAACAAATGGGATTTGTCAGCCCAAGTGATGGAGACAGAACTGCCAAGAGGTTGCTGGGAGTAAAAGGCCACACAAACATTGGTTTAATCCCTCTGTCCTCCCGCTGTCAGCAGGGATGCTCCAGCAACATCCCTGCAAGCTCATGCCCTAAGCTGCTGCAGGTTAACGGGGGCTGCTGGAACTGCTCCTTGGTGGATCTCCTGACCCCTACTAATGCCTTTGGAGGGGAGCTGCCTGCTCAGGCCCAACAGTGAGGCCAGGGGCCCTTTTCCTCTTCCCCTCCTGCCCCCCTGCTCAGTTGCGTTGTAGCATGGGGTGCTTAGTACTCCTGGGCTGCCCTCGTCCCTGTGATGTGTCCATTCATACAGGGATGGAGCTGGGAGCAAGTTGGCTGAGAGGAAAGCACGGGTTGTCCATGTAGGCCTGACCTCAGGCTGCACCACTGATCTGCAGTCCTGTGCTCGGGGTCCTGGGAAGGGCACTGTCAGGAAGGACAAATAAGGGAATAAGGGCCTGGAGTGGAGTGGGAGTCTCTATCCTTGGAGATATTCAGGTCTTGGCTGGGGCAGACTGGGAGCATCGTTCTTGGAGCCAGGCTGGAGCAGCGGGGCTAGAGCATGGACCTTCACCGGGAACCTGGCCATCTCTGTATGATTACTCCTGGAGGGGGCTGCTCCACACTCACAGCCCATACAGGGTTAGGAGTAGGTGGGTGCTGGGGCTGCTGCCAGCCCTTACTGCCCAGCTGCATCCCCATGTCCTGGTGACAAGTCCTCATGCCTGGATTCACACGTGGCTGTCGTGTGCTGGAGACCATCCTCCTGCTGCTTCTCCTCATTCCCTTCCAGCATTTTGCTCTGTGAAGCCCTGCAGCGTGGCTGCCTCACGTGCACAGTGCTGTTTGCTTCGATCTCAACTTGAGTCTTGATCATCAGAACCACAAAAAAGGCAAATGTCCTCTGCAGAGCCCAGTGTGAGGCTCAGAGTGTCTGGCAAGGGTGGGGTCTGCTTAAAAAATGTTTATGGAAGAGGAATAAAAAAATCAAAAGGTGGAGGAAAGAAAGAAGAAGACAGCTCAGCAGATAGATAGCAACCCCAGGAGACCCTCCCCTCGGCAGCAGGAAGCAGGGAACATAAGGAGCCGTTTATTTTAAGTAAACTATAAATATTGGACTACAACAAACGCATGTAAGAAAAGAAAAGTTGGTCCGAATCCAAAGATTTGCAAGAGGTCGCGAGCAAACATGTGTGATTGAGTCTGGCAATTCCGCGTGTGCGTGTGCGCCGGTGCACGTGCTCATCAAGGGCTGCAGCGCTAGAGACAACATAATCCCCCCAAATTAGAACCAGAGCAAATTAAAAATCGAGACAAGGCTGTGGCGGAGCCTCGAGGCTGCTGATAAGATCAGTATGCTGATGGCAGGAGTGCCCCAGCAGCTCCAACCCCGAGCATGGCTGCGCTCTGCTGCCCGTTCCCGTGGATGGTATCACAGGACTGTGGCTCTGCTGTAGGCTCGGGGCTTGGTGCAGCAGCTTGTGGGGCTGGAGCTCAGACACAGCTCACCCTGGATCTCTGTGGGGCAGCTGGGGGTGGGAGCAGCTCCTCCTGATGCCACTCACACAGCCCTGACCAGCAGGCTTGGGGAGCAGTGCCCAGGGCACGGAGCTTCAGGCTTAACAGCAGTCCTGCAGCTCAGTTGCACCATATCAGCTGTGGTCACGCTTGGGCAGCTTTCAGCTGATGTGACCAACTCTACGGCGCCTGCATGTGCTCAGGCCTTGGCAGCCTGCTCACAGAGCCCTGCTTTGACCTCGAGCAGAGAGTAAATCTGATGGGCACGAGGCGCTGGCCCTTGCCGCGCTCCCAGGCTCGATGACAGTTAACATATTGCTCCGTGAGCAGCGCCTGCTTTGTGTGACTGCCCTTATCGCAGCGAGCTGACATGTTTTGCCCTTTATTTTTGCCCATGTGAAGTATCACCTTGTCCCTGTGGGCTGGTCTGGCTCTCACACGTCGCCTTCCTGGCAGTGGGACATGACGGCATTTCTGCTTCACTGTGCCGCAAAGCTTCAAGGCGAGCATGGCAGGGGGACAGAGACCCCTGCAGCACCCCTGGGGACCAGCCCACAGCCCCGGATCATTGCTGCTGGATGCCACCGGCTCCCAAATTGAGTGGCCAAAACTGGGCCACCACTCCACTTCTAATGGAAGCCACTCGAGAGAGGTCCCCATGGCTCTGCTCATGGCCATCAGCGCTGCCTGTTTGATCCTTCAGGAGAAGCAAAGTGTGCTCAGTGCCAGCTGCGCCTGCGGTATTACAAGTAATCCAAGTAACAGATTACTGTGTCACCACTTGTTTGCTCTGTGTGCCACCAGCATTGTCTTACATCTCTGTGGTCACCGTCGCCTCTCCAGCTTGTCACCATCAGTCACACACACTACTCTCAGGCTTGGCTATTAGGCAGATTAACCTTAATTGATACTGCCCGTCATCACTAATCACTATCTTCATTGTCAACTTCAGCACCACCCGCCGCCTACCATTCCCACTTATTAGGAGCACGGAGGAGTCACTGACACATGCTGCCTCTGATCCAAGATCAGATATCCCGTCTGAAAGGGCCTTCCTCTCTTAAACACACTCTGAGAGCGCAGCTCCTTGAGTGGGTTCTCCCAGTGCTCATGGGATGCTGAGCAGCTCTGTCCCCTCGGCTTAGGAACTGCTGCAGTGATGCAGTGATGCATCTCTGGTTTGGAGGAAAGAGGAGATGCAGTGTTGGGGTGCTCTGGAATTGGGGTAGCCCTGCACACCATGCTGCTCTCCCCATGGCAGAATGCACAGCTCTCATCTGATGTGAGGGGGGAGCAGCTGCAGCGTGTTTAGGAGAGACCCAGAAAATATCGGGGTGGGCTGCGGGGAAGGTCAAACAAACCATTTATTTTCAGTCAGAACAGTCAGATGTGAGCGTCTCTGTTTAGGAATCACATCCAGATGCTGAAGTTAAACATCTGGGCTTCACCTCTGTGTTGTGTCTACGCCCCATGAGTGTGGCACAGCCTTTGGAGCCATCTGCAGAGGCGTTATCACCTCGTCCATCAGCTGCCCCTCACCTTCAGCAGGGACTCCTAAATCCCCTCCATTTCCACAGCTGTCACTGCTGCAATGAGCCTACAGGCCTCATGTTCATCAGTATTTCAGCCCTTTCCCTGGGGAGGTGGGGGAATAGCGATGTGGGAACCCTTTTGGTCCAACTTTAAGGCAGTCCTGAAGAAGAAGAGAGCTCTCCCTGCCAGGAGGACCTGGGGGATGGGTAAAGCATTTGCACGGCCCTTCTGTGGGATCTGTGTGCTGCTCTCATCCTATTGAGCAACTTGGCTGGCACAAACAAATTGCTCTGCAGGAGGAGGCCTTAAAACTCTGAATATAGCCAAGGCCAGGAACAGAGCTTGTGAGTGGCTGCAGTGCAGCAAGGCCAGTAGCAGGCTGACCTCAGCAGGAGCTCTTCAGGTATGTCTGCTGTACTCCTGGTTATACAGACTGGAGTCCTTGCTTTTTTTAGATGGCCTATCTCATACAGCAGTACAGGAGATGGTCAGGATTGTCATACTGATATTTGGATACTCCATGTATTCCTGCTCGGTGACAGTCCTGCCTTCTGTGCAGAAGCCCAAGGCATGTCACATACGACAGTCTTGCTCCAAGGATGCTCACCACCTCTGGAACCAGATGTTGGCTGGATAGGGAAGCCTGCCTTCTGGAGGTTGGCCACCACTGGGCATCAGAAGAGCAAGGGCTTCAAAGCAGAGATAAACAAACGCAGCACCAACATCCTCTGGGGTACCATGGAATCCTGAAAGCCCAGATTTTCATTTGAAAATCCCTTGTTCAGAAGGGGCTGGATGGCAAGAAGCCTGTTGTTCAGCTGGCATCCCTCGTCCTCTGAGCTTCCTGGTGCTGAAGGACCCTGTGCCATCTGTAGGGACTATGCCACATGCACAGGAACCCCATGCTTACTGCTTCCCACCCAGAGATTTGGAAGAGGCTCACCAGGAGGTGGCCCTTCTGTTTTGTGTAGGGGAAAAAAAACAGCACTGAGGCATATCATATCCTCTTGCCTAAAGTAGGCAGCAGTTGGGATCAGCCCCCAGCTTGCTACAAGGGGACCCGTCTGGCAGGGTGAAGGGTTCTGTGCTGCTCCCTGAGGGAGGGGATGAGCAGAGATCACAAACCTGGACGTAAAGAGCAGCTTCATTCTCGGTGCTTCTTTAGCTCAAAGCAACAGGCACATAAAGATCAAAGAGTTTCCCTTGTTTTCTTTCATTCTTCTGCTGGGAATGTGTGTCCTGGCACAGATGGCCTTGGAGCACCTTCTCTGTGAAGATCAGATCCAAGGTCGTAAAAAGTAAAAATCGGTTCCTTTCAGGCTTTCCAAGGGGAAGGGAGCCTGAATTGGATGCAGCAGAGCTCGGTGTATTGGCAGCACCTCTGCTCACAGCTCCTCCACTGGAGGTGGGGCAGTTGCTGGCCCCATGGCACGAGGGCTCCATCCCAACACTGTGTTTCTGGCCTCTCGCTCAGGCAGGCCGCACTGAGACATTTGGAGCCGATTAATTAGTCAAAGGCAAAGGGCTCTAGAAATAAGGAACAGCTGGCCACCTGGAATGGAGACCAGCAGCAGGTTTATTGCAAGGCCAGAGGCAGCAAGCAGGAGCTGTGGAGGGCTCAGGGATTCCTTGCAGCTAATTGCCATCTGACAAACTCTTCTTGCCCCTCCTCACCCCCCCTGGGCTGCCCCGTGGTGGTCTGCAACACCTCCGTGCTGCTCCTGTTTGAGCAGGCCTGAATGAACCACGCTGTGTGCTGTGTTGGATTCAAAGTGGGATCAGTGAGCTGTGCTGTGTTGGTGGCTGCTGGGATTTGGGCATTCTGAGCAGCTGACTGCTGCTGGGAAGGCCTCGCTTCAGCTCCTGTGATCTCCACTAAAACCCATGGTCAGGCTGTGCTGGGCAGCCCCGCCACGCAGCCCTCTTGCAGGGCATCCCAGCAGCACATCACGGGGCCTCGTCCCACCGCTGTGCGCTCTGCGGGACGGCGAGATGGGTCACGGGAGGTTAGTGCCAAGCTGACCTCAGAGCATCCTGGTTTGGCTCCCTGAGGCACAACTGTTGGAGGAAAACCAGGACTTTATTGTGGGGAAAACAGGACTTCTACAGAAGCTGTGATTTCTGCCTAAAAGCTGCTGAGCAGCAGTGCTGTGGGCAGATGAGGCTGGGTTGGCTGCAGGGCTTCCCTAAAGCAGGGAGAGGCTCTGCGCAGCCCTGGGGCTCTGCTCCCACCCTGAGCTCTTTGGCTGCAAAGCACGGAGTCCAACCACCCACCCGCCTCTGGGCAGCAGCTCTGCTCCCATCTGGTGGAACCACATCTGCTACCATCACACCGAGTCTCTCTGGCCCAGCTTTGCCATGCAGAGGTGATGCTTCCAAGTGAGTGTGTCTGGTTAACCCAGGGCATCACCAGCGAAAGAGGAGGAGGGCAGCTCCCAGCCTTCCTCACACAGCTGGGCTCCCACCAGGTGCCACCCTCCATCCCTCTGTGGGAAGTGTGGGCTCTGCACTGGGGCCAGGTCTGGCTTTTCTTCACTGGGAGAAACAGCAGAGCAAAATATCTTGTCTCTTTGACTCCACCTTGGGCTGCTGTTTCCACAGCCTCCTGCCCCCTCTCAATTATTAGGGCCAATTTGTGCAGCAGATTAGTTGCCGAGGTTGGAAAGATGTTCCCATTTTTCTGTGAAAACACATTAATTAATACCACTGGAGATGTGATTTTGCCCATCTGTGGAGCAGTGAGGTCTGGCAGAACCTAACCCAAACCAGCTGGGTTTCGAGTTCAGGCAGTGGTGAATGGGCTGGAGATGGGCTGCAGCAACATGGGTTAGGGTTAGGGTTAGGGTTAGGGTTAAGGTTAAGCTGTGAGTCAAAGTTAGGGTTGATGGGAACGATGCACAAAGTACCGGATATGGGGCAGGATGGATTCCCATTTTGAGGAACATGGATTTGGACAACATGGCTGCACACGGATGAACCTTGTGATGGAATGAAGGCTGTTGGACTCTGCTGCTGGTGGGACAGATGCCCCAAAGGTGGGTGGGCATTGTTTGTGATGCCCACGCAGCAGTGGGATGGGGCTGTGCAGTGCAGTGCAGTGCAGTGAGGTGCGGCTGCATCGCAGTGCTTCCCAAACACCGACTGCCTTTGCAGGAGCCGCAGACTGCAGAAGGAAATTTTCCAGCCGCCGTGGAAAACCCAAAATCATGAGTCAGAGGGCTCAGAAACCAGGAGGTGAAGAAACAGATGGGTGTTTATTAAAAATTTTTGCAATCTTTCAGTTTTTAAGCCCATCTCGTAGTTTTTCTGGCTTTCTGAGGGAGTTCTGTCGGAAAGGCGTGGGCACGTCTTGTCTGGGTGTGTCCTTGGGGACTTTTTAATGGCTTGGCAAACTTTAGACCAACTTTGACACCAGATCCTACAGGTTATGCAGCAGGATGCTGCCGCCTGTCTGGCTGAGACCATTGACCAGAGCAGCTCCTCCTCCCCACCAAGGGATGTGGTGGGAGATGGCTTCAGCCCGGCTCCTTTTTGGCGAATCCTGGAGATGTGGCTGCTGCTGAGGCTGGTGGCATTTTCTAGGGGACTTGTATCTCCTGTTTTCTGGGCACATGGGCTGGTGCTGTGCTGCCCTAAGCAAGCAGAATGCATCCTGCCAAGCCTAGGGCTTTGCTCCCATGCCAGGAGCACTACTGCGAGCCATGCAGATCGCTGTGTGAGCAAGTGTTCAGCACAGGGAGAAAAGTGTTGGAGCTCTTCCAGGCTCTCAGTACTTCAGGGTGAGGAGTTCCCTGCTGCCTTCCTGGCTGCTCTGGGGCAGCCACTGTGCAGAGCTGGCCTGCGTGGCTCGGTGATGGCAGGGGTGGTGGTGAGGAGGGGGTCTTTTCTCTCAGCAGACTGCCACTTCTAAGCCCATCTTCATAGCGCGGGCTGACTTTGAAGGAAAGCTCCCAAGTATGTGTTTCATTAAGATTTAATAAAGCAGCTGCCTGCTCCTGAAGCACAAAATGATTATTAGGCCCTTTATTGAGGATTAATAGCTATGTAATCAGCACGTATCTGGTTCCTACAGGCATCTATTACATAGCTTCTAAACCTCAGTGAATATGTTTCTAATTGGCCTTTAAGAACATGCTGTTGCTTTATTAAACCCTAATTAAATGCATATTGGGTGAGGTCCATTCAGAAGTGGTTATTGTGAACTACTTGTCATTACCTAATATGTGCGACCTAATGTGTGTTCAGCTTATTTGCTCTGTTAATTATTGCATTTTATGGCCTTTGTTTGGGCTTCGTGTCCGTAATTCCGATCATGTATGTCGCTTCCCTCTCCATCAGAAGTGTTCTGAAGACGTCGGTGCTACTGGCCAGGCAGGGAAGAATCAGGCAGGCTCCCCAGCTGTGCATTGTATGGGTCTGCAGGCTGGGCTCCTTGGGGGCATGGGCTGTCTCCTTCAGGAACTGCTGGGGTGAGGAACCTCCATGCTGACCATGAGCAGCTTTCCTCCCTGGCTTCTTCCCTGCCAGCTGGGGCTGGCAGGACTGCTTTGCTGCCTTTACTCTAAGCTGTCAGACATCTCCTACATACACAAGCCTGTGTCTCCCATTGCTGCGAGCACAAGCCTTGGTACAGCAAATGCAAGAATTAAGGGATGTGTGGAGGAGAACAGGATATAGACTGGCTCATCAGCAAAATGATGGATGCTGATGGAGTATCTCAGTGGAAATGAAGTGCTGCAAGGGCAGCTGGTCAGCAAAGTGCTGATGGGGTGATGCTGGGAACGGGGTGGTTTGGCTGTGAGCAGAGCGCTCTGGGAAGCAACTCAGACTGGGTTTTGGTTTGAAACCTGTTTTCCATTTTTGTCTGGCAGTGTCAGAATATCTCGACTCAGCAGGTTCAGGACAGGACATCGACAGTGCAGGTTTGGGAGGAAATGACACTTAGCTGCAATGTGCCATTGCATCATGTTGTTTGAGGCAGAATGGGAAAGTCAAAAATCAAGGAAAGTCGGAAGTGGAGCAAAAGCGCTTCAGTTTGCCCAAAACAAGCTTTTTTTTTTTTTTTTTTTTTTTTTCTTTCTTTCTTTCTCTCTTTTCTTTTCTTTTTGGAGGGAGAGAGGAAAGAATTTTCCATTGTTGTAGAATTTCAAAACTCCCCAGAGCCTCCGGGAGGGGGAGAGTGCCAGTTGTGAGTGCTTTCCCAACAGCCAGTTCCTGTGCTTTGCTCAGTGCCGCTGCCATTTGCAGCGAGTTGTGGCAGCAACCCTCCATGGGCAGTGCCATGGGAGCACACATCTGTGTGCTCTGCGTGGCTGGGGACACACAGTTGGGTGTTTAATGGAAACCACATCATCCTGGGTTCATCCCAACAGGCTGCCACCATCTGCATGGGGCCAAGCTGGACTCCTGGCCCCACGCTGCCCTGTGTGAGGGCTGGCAATGCTCACCTCCCACCCCTCCACGCTGCTCCTTGGGCCGTGGTGTGGCTTCCCACTGTGATAGGTACAGATGGACACTCAGATTCTTGGAGAACCAGCAACTTGCCCCACATTCCACCTCCGGTTTGAGCCACCCCCAAGGCAAACTTGCTAATGTTTGGAAACGTTTTGTTAACTCCCCTCCCCTGCTTTCATTTTATTTCATTTTATTTTATTTTATTTTATTTTATTTATTTTTTATGTTTTGCAGCCTTTGTACTTTCTACATCCCTTCTGGAAGCAAAGGTGCCAAAATACTTCTTGAAAGGCTGTTCTTGCAGCGTTTCCCAGACCTTCCCGCACCAGGAAATGCCGGAAATCGTGGGAGCAAGGCTGCTCTCCGGAGAGCATTGACACAAGTTTTGCAGACCCTGAAGATCTGGAGAAGCCTGAACTTCCTGAGACATGGACTTCTCTCCAAAGCCAACAGGAACTCGGAAACTTTGGGGCCTCCTGGTTTTGCTGCTCTGTCGACCCTGAATCTTTAAGTTCAACCTTTGTTTTATATTTATATGTTGAGGAATATACTCTCGTTTTTCTGATTAGGGAGCCTGGGTCATAAATTCGTCATATAAGCCATCTTTGGGTCAGGGTTTGTCTTGCTTGACTTGAAGCCACATCACAGATATATTTGGTCTCAGGGCTGTATCTCCTTGCCTGCCTTCAGAGCTGGTGGGGAACGCCAGCCAACCCATCAGTTGGCATGGGGAGAGCAAAGGAGTCTTTGTGGGACTGTGCAGCATTGCTGAGTTATCAAGACAGGCCGAGAAGGATGTGTTCTTCCACCCGAATTTTGGTGAGAGCCCCATCTATCCCCCCGCACAGGACCTCAAGTTTGAAAAAGAGATCATTCATCTCCCGCAGAGAGGTCACCTTCTGCCCATAATGCAGCAGGGGATCCGTTTGTGGGGGCAGGGCATGGGTCAGATGCCTGGGTCAGCTGGGGACACAGGGCAGGGTGCACTGGGAGGCGAGGAGCAAGCAGGATGCGCTCTCCCCAGGAACACTGGCTCTGCAGGGCCGGTTTGAGTTGAAGTTTAAGAAGAGCAGCAAACTATTGTTTGTTCATTTAACAGACCATTTCCCAATGACTTTGCTCCAGGCTAATTCATTTCAATGAGTTTCCCCTTCCTGTAGATTTATCTTGCCTTTCTTCTCCTTCCTAGAAAATGCAAGGCAGAGGGGAGAAGAAGATACTTCATTTTGGAAATGTCATTTCAGTGCTTACCTGCCCTATGGGAGGAGAGGGAAGGTGCCATGGGAAAGCTGAGAAAGGAATCTTCCTTTTGAAATTTCCCATAAAATTAAAAAGTAAAAATTTTGGCAAAGCCTTCTGGCTACAACCTTCTCCTCTTCCATTGCCAGACAGGGAGAGACAACTAGGGGGTCATTTTTCTGCCACACAGATCCTCCTTTCAATTTGCTCCTGCTTCAGTGCAGGAACGGAGCCAAGCTCAGGCCCAGGGCACTCCCAGGCTGTGCATGGGTGAACCCAGGGCACTCCAAGCCACCAGCCCAACTCCCTGCCCTGCCCCCCACTGCTGACCATGACCGTGGGCAGCTCTAGGATGGCCAAATCTTGGCCAGCTCGTGCTGCACGTGGTTCCCATCTGCGCATCTGTGGAAGCCAAGTGCTTGAGCAACGTGATTTCCACAGCTTTCCTGGAGTGTCTTCTCCCTGTGGAAGAGATCTGGGCTCACACATCCGTGATGCCTTTGCCTGCCCGACCAGTGTGTGTGGGCAGCAGCACCCTCACCGTGTCCCTGCAGTGCCCCTGAGCCTGCCGGTGGCCTCACACAGGGCAGAGGTGTCAGCAAGGTTCCACCTCTGAGCAGAACTGGAGCCCTCCCGGCCCCCTCCCTTGACGTTCCCCTTGGCTGTGGATCAGCTGGCGGGAACCAGCGAGTCTTGCAACAAAGATGAGCAAAAAAATCCCTTCATGCCTCTAAAAGGAAGAAGGAGAGCACGGCAGAGACAGGGCGGCTGATACAGCTCCGCTCTCCGCTGCGGAGGCGGGAAGCCTTTCGGACAGGATTTATTTTGTATAGTCTTCCATGCAAACTGGATCCCCCTCCCCTCCCAGCCCTTCCCAGCCCTAAATCATATCCTTTGTAATGACATTTCATGCTTGTGTGGCGCCTCGCTTCTGAGCATCCCCAAGTGCTCCATAAATAATGGATGTCTCCGGGCACGCCGAGAGGATGCAGCACCACCCTCTCCATGTCCCTGTCGCAGAGGGAAGGTGACAAACCCTTCCTGCAGCCTCACCTGGAGGCTGGGCGGGGATGGGGTGCACCTCTCCTGCCTTCCTCCAGGCTCTCCTCCTGCCTTGGCTGCTCTGGGGATGTCTCCTCTGTGCACATCCAGGTGAGCTGTGAGCGGTGGCTATGGGTGCACCACCATGCCTCCTCCCTGCAGGCTCAGGAAAGCCCTTGCCATGCAGCAGGGCCAATGGTAGAGCCACACTCTGTTCTCCCAGCCCCATTTTTTAGGTCAGGGATGGATTTGTCTGGCACGCGGGGTCTTGACGCTGGAGCAGGGCTGGTGTTAACCGCATGGAAGCCCTGCTGATGAGTCCAAATAATACAACGTCTCGGATTCCCTCTTCCCTGTCCAAGCCCTTTGCTGTCATCAGGTCCTTCTCAGTCCTGTCCAGAGGTTTGTTCGCAGCTGCAGCATCCCAGGAGATGGGGTGGTTTTCACAGGACACCACTCTGGCGTGGTCTGGCATCCTCTGTTTGCAGATGTGCTCCGTGGCCATGGGCTGCCTGCACTCCTCCCGGGGGCAGCGGGCAGCGAGAGCCACGAGGCGCAGCCGGCAGTGGGTGTCACATCTGCATGCACGCGGCTTAGCACAGAATTTTTGCTGTGCTGGATGGTTTTGGAGGCCGTCTCAAGCTGTCTACTGGATTCTTCTGAAAATCACTCCCCTGGGAAGAGGCTTTCTAACTTGCCTCACAGATGCAAAGCCGCAGCTCAAGGTCCGACCCGTGGCAGGTCCCGGTGCCAGCTCTGCAGCAGCTTGCAGGGCTGCCCTCAGCCTGAGTGGTGGCGGCTGTGAGGGGCCTTCACCAAAGGAACTGCTTCCCTATGGCCTGATCCGTGTCAGACCTGCAGGGTGGGTGTGGGAAAGATTGTGCTGGCTGTGGGTGCATTCTGGAGGAGCTTCCTCCAACTCCTGCTTGTCCTGTCCTGAATCTGCATGTCCACGAGGGCTGGCTCTGCGTGCTGATGGGGCACTGCTGCAGCCTCCGTACAGAGTAGACCCCATGGCCCACTCAGCCCCAGGGACTTGGCCATGGGACTCTGGGCAGCTCTGCCAGGTTTGGGTTCCTCTTCCCAAAGTATCCTGGGGAAAAAGGTTGAAATGTGAGGGAAGGTTTGTGGCAAAAAGGGGAAAAGCAAGTGATGTTATCACTTCACCTCATCTTACCCCATCCCCCTCCATTCAGTTTCATCCCATTCCAATCTGTCCCACCCCATCCTGTCCTATTCCACCCACCCCATCTTACCCTGTCGTACTACATCCCATCCCATCTCATCTGACCCCATCCCATCCCATCTCCTCCAGGCATCCATGCCAGCCACCCTTGGAAGAGCTTGCTGCTGCAGACCCATGGATGGTGGAGGTCCTTTGGAGCATTTTCTTATCCAGGATGTGTGCTGGTGAAAACAGAAACCTAATAAGTAAGATAAGGAGACGATTTATAATGGAGTTTGTGAACTTTAGGAGAGAGCTTTACAGCCAGTTTTTGCAGACCACACAGGGAGAGGTTACACTCTCCAAAACCTTGGAGATTTTTTAAAAAATATTTTTATATTTAAAAAAAAAAAAATGGTTTCCAAGAATTAAATAACACGAAAGCGTATGAAATATGATGTAGGGAATGTTCCCATTGCACTCACATCTGAAGTTAATTTGGGAGACGCTCTGAATAGCTTTTTAAAGAGTGGATAAACATTGGCATCAAAAGTGTAAATAAAGTTACCAGACAAAGCGGCCGTTCAAAGAGAATTGTCTCTGGGATATTGGCCGGGCAGTTTTAATGGCTGCATGCAGGAACATTTGAAGATAAAATAAGGGCCTCGCTGATTAGCTTGGGGCTGAATTTCCCTGCTTGGTCTCCCTCTCATGACGTCACATCGGAGCAGTGCTGGCAGCTGCTCATCAACGGTTTCCTACCCGGCGGTATCTCCGCTCAGGTTCCCATGCCCACGGCACCCAGCAACCCAGCCATCCCACTGCTGCTCTGCACCTGCTGGTGGATCGCCCGCTCTGCCTCAGCAGGAATGTGGTCTCTGCTTTTTTCCTTGTTTTCTTGTCCAAGCAGGAGCTGTGCAAGGTCCAGGTTTTCACGTGGTGAGCGCTGCTCCCATGGGGACCCATGGGGCGAAGGGCTGAAGAGAGCTCAGAGCATCTCTGACAAACCCGGCCTCTGGATCGTATGGAAAAAGAGTGTCCTCCTGGCACGTTGCTTCCCTGCATCCGGGAGCTCCATGTCAAGGGCTGATGTTACACTTGAATATATGGAGCAAAGCCAGAGCTCCTTCTTCACCTGAGACCTTGGTCATGGTCCTGTGGACCATGCAAGCAGTGGCAGTGAGAATGGACAGAGTGTAAATCCATCTCGGTGTTGTCCACGCGCAGATCACCTACTCTCATGGCTGGATATATATATAGCAAATAACCATCTCTAATTTTGTCTTAATGACTTCGTTTTGCTTTCCAGAGGGAAAGCACTCGAATTCCAGTACGATGCTTCAGCCTGGTGGTCTTCAGATGATCTGTACTGCTGCTCCATGCCTTTTGTGGGACTTCACAAGGAAAGCATGTCCATTTTCAAGGTTACTCTTGACGGGATAGCAACCTCTCCCTGCACGGTGGGTGTGCTTCCATTCACCTCAACTGCAGGGCAGTCCACGGCCACTGCTGACCCAGCCCTGGGGATATGTGCCTTGTCCAAGCCCAGCCTGGGGAGCTTCTTGGATCCAATGGGATGGCACTGACCTGTCTCCCTGCGGGAAGGACCTCCCAGCCCAGCCCAGGGCAGTGCACACAGCCTGCGCTCACTGTGAGCCCACGGATTTTCGTCTCTTTGCTGAGCTGACTTCACTTGGAAGGTGTTAAGATGGATAAACCTGGGAGGACCAGTTTTCTCTGTCCCTCCCCTGGATATAATAAGGGTTAAGAACGTTCATAACTCTTTTGATCTCTTTTTTTCCCAAGTGATAAAGAGCAAACCTCGCTCTGGTTGGTCCCTCAGCACTGCTGCTAACCACAAACAGCAGCAGCTCTCCACACTCCCACCACATGCAGAACCCAGCACAACAGGGATGCTGCTCACCCGGGCACTGTCCAGAGGGAGTGCCATTCCCCCAGAGACCGTGGCATGAATTTTGTTGCAAATAACTCAATAATTACACTTGAACTCCTCCTTTGCCTGGGACTTGCCTGCACTCTGTGTCTGATTCCTGCTCAAACGTTGGAGGGCCGGAATCCCTGATGGAGGTTTCATGATCACCTTTGGGGTAGAGGACCTCCACACCACAGAGCTGTCCTGGAGGAGGAAGAGGAAGAGGAGGAGGAGGAGCTCAGTGCAGGCTCTCACAGCACGGTGCCATCCTGGGGTGGGGGGACAGGAGCCCTCCCACCCGCCCAGCACTGCGAGCGTCGTGAGGCATCGGCCTTCGTGCCACTTGTGTAAACTATTACAGCAAAGGGCAGAGGTTAAACGCAGCACATGTGTGGCATCAATTAACAGGATTTCAAGGTCTCTGGTGGAGTTTCTGCTCAAATCTCTTGTGGCAGGTTTGGTTTTCTTAACCCCTCGGATGCCGTGCGGTTGGCAGCCTCGGCTCTGCCCTGCTCCCTGCTGCTGCGGGGGTCCCCTGGGGCCATGCTGGGAGCAGCCCCTGTCAGTTTGGGCACAAGGGGACAGCACACAGCCCATGGGGCCGGGGGGGTGAGTGGGAGGGGAAGCGCTGTCCCCATAGGAATTGATCCTCCGAGTGCCCCGGGGCTTTGGGTCTGGCTGTGCCTTTGGTTGCTGCATGTAAAACGGACAGAGCGTCCCCACGTCTTTTGGGGCTCAGGAGGACAAAAGTGCTGTGAGGGATTTGATGAGATTTGGCATTTGGGGTTGTAGTGCGTGAGGGGGTTCCCACTGTGCTTGGCTGGGGGGTTTTGGCAAGGAAAAGGAAGGTTTTAGCTCCTAAGGCTGTGGAGGAAACCTGAAAATGTGATACTAGCATGGCCTGAAGGCTCATAAACTCTAAGGCAATAAAAAGAAATCCTCAAAAAAAAAAAAAAAAAAAATTAAAATTAAAACCAACGCAAACCGAAGTGCCCCTGCCTGGTTGCACAAGCAGCTTCTTCCCTTGCACGTATGAATTGTTCATCTGCCAGGTGTGGTTTTTGCAGATGGGAAGCCTGCCTTGGGGTTGTGCTGCAGGGCTGGGGACAGTGGCAGGAGCAGCACAGAGCTCTGCCTGGGCTGTTTGCTCAGCAGTGTCCCGGGGGCAGTCCCCACGCTGCAGCAGGATGCACTCCTGTGTCCGTTTGCCTGTGTACACCTCTTCTTTATGGAAAGGAGTAATTTCAGTCCTCTGAGTCAAAACCAAACATTCAGAAGTGCTACAAAGCCACACATTTTAGATACCATTTGAAGAGAGATTTACATGTACTTTTAAGCACCCGGATCCTGTTTAGGTGACCAAAAGGCTTTTCTAAGAGAAGGAGATAGTCAGCTCCCTGATTCCTGGTGTCAGAGCTGTGGGGAGACTTCTGGATGAAAGATGGGTTTGGTCCAGACGACTCCACACAGATATCCACTGTTTGTTAGCAAACCTGTAAAAATCTTGGTAATCCCCTTGATCTGAAACAAATGGGCTCTGCTGTCTAGTGCTGATTTTATTATCAGACACTGCTTAGTATCATCACATGGCTTGGACTCGTGCCTAAGACTCAACGTCAAGTCAGTCGTGTGTTGGCCAGCGAAGGTCTGTGCTTTGCAATGGATCAGTTCTGGTTCCTGGCATCTGTGTGCTGCCTGGGTGGTGCTCAGAGCTGCAGGGCAGAGCTCTGTGGCCACCACTGCCCTTTGGGGACATGGTGAACCCCGAGTGGCTGCAGGCTGGGCCAGCTGTGGGACAGCTCAGGACGTGGGCTGCCTGGTGAGTGGATGAACCCCTCTGCCAGCACAAGTGTTGGCCCCTTCCACTTTCTGGGAGTGTTTTAGCCCCCAAGGCTGCACAGGGAAGGAGTGTCCTCAGGTTGAAGCCCACAGTCTTGGTGGTTACACATGCTGGATGCAATGTTGGCCTGCCAGCCGTGCAGAGGGGTCACCAACCTTTGTATAAGGTGGCCTTGCTGGGGAAGCAGAAAGCTGTCTGCTGCAGAGCTCCTGTCCCAGAACTGAAGCTGCGGTGCCAAACCGAGGAGCAGAGTCTCACTGCAGCTCAGCTCTGAAGGATCTGAGGTCACTGCCTCTGGTCCCAGGTCACCAGAGTCGCCCTTCCTCCCCAATCTGCAGAGAGGTGGGGGCTGAGAAAGGTAGGCCCAGGCTGAAATGCCCACATTGGGCTGTATGGATCTCAGGCTTCTCCCATCAGAAGTGTGGGGCACAGGGAGGGTCTGGCCAGGCTGTTCAGGACCCTTTGCTTCTGTCCCCGAGTGAGGCACTGCAGTGGGCAGGACGTGGGGAAGAGGTCTCCGGAACCCAAGCTGTGGCTCTTTCTGTGGGTGCAGGCAGGCTCTCTCCCCATGTCCCATTTTGGCACAGGCACGAGTTCCTTCATGTTGGAGGAGGAGTCCTATCCACGTGGGACCATGCACACACCGTGTGTGCGTCCTGCAGCACCTGGCACCTGCGGGCACAGCCAGCACCCTCCTGCTGCCACTGTGCTGCTGCTGCTCCCCCATCCCGCTGCTTCGCCCACAGCACGTCCAGCAGCACCACCCCTGATTTTGAAAAATGCATTTATTTCTTTGTTTGGGAAGAAAGGTCACCCCTCGCTAGCAACTCATCACACTGGAACAATGGAGATGGCAGCAGCCGGCCGGGATCCTGGCGCTGGGATCGGCTCCTGCGGGCGTGTGAGCGGGTGCTGGTGGGGTGGCACAGCGGGAGAGCCTCCCCAGAGCAGTTCAAGGCATGGCTGGAGGACCTCCGTGAGCATTTGGGCTTTTGTTTGTTTGTTTTGCGAGTGTGTGTGTGTGCGCAGTGTGCGTTAGACCCGCTGTCGTTAGGAGAAAAAGGAGTATTTAATGAAGATTTTCTCTTTGCCCCCTCCCGAGCTCCCCAGCTTTGACCAGTTCTGCTTCCTTCATGTGGGAGGCAGCTGAGTTTGCCTCAGTAATTGCATTTCTGTACCACTGCGGGCTCAGCGACACAATGAAGATAGGAAGCACTTATCGTTCCCAGGCCTGGCACTGTGCAGGGCCGTCCTTTCTCCCTTCTCTCCAGCACGCAGTGGGGTTTGCTGCCCATGGGGCGTCTGTGAGGGATGCCACCGGTGGCACTCGGGATCGATGAGGAGCTGGAACCGTCGCTCGGGGCACTGCGCGTGGTGCAGCCTGTCCCAGCAGAAGGCGTGCCTCTGCATCCACCTGGATGTGATCCTCCCGCAGGCCTCCGGGCAGCCCAACAGCCCCATAACTCCCTGTGCCCAGCGCTGCCCAGCTGGCTATGCAGCCCCTCCCGTCCCCTCGACGTCCCCAGCCGTGTCCTCTCTCCCCCCGCAGCGCACAGCTGTCCGTCGGGGCTCTCGGGGGAAGGTGGGTGACACGGAGCCGGAGGGATTCCCCGCGGGGCTGCGTTTCTCGAACGCGCGGGGAGGTGGCAGCAGAGGCCCTACGACGGCGGCGCGGGGGGGCGGGGACGCGCCCAGGGCGAACGGAGCGGTGCCGCGGCCCGACGGCGGGAGTGCAGCCGGGGCACCCCGTAAACCAACTCCGTGCGCTGCCCGCCTCTGTCCGGAGCCGGGCCCGGCTGCAGGAACCTTCACAGGGCAGCGACGAGGAGTTAGAATTGTAGGATCAGAAGGTCAAAATCTGCCTTAGAGCCGTCCGTGCTTCAGCATCCCGTTCCTTGCTCGGCCCCAGGCTGTGTCCCGGTGAGGGTGTGGGGAGATGGGAATGCCACGAGAGCCGCCCGTGAGGCTTCGGGGCTGTCAGAGCTGAGTTTGAACCCTGATCTCAGGTTGGCCCGCTGCCTGCAGTCCAGCCAGATCTAATCTGGGGCTGTACGCTGCCCATGTTTAATGAGGTATTGTATACAGATGTGTCTGACTGTGTATATGCACATGTCCCCAGCTGCGGGTGTCTCGCACAGTGTTTGCATCTGTCTGTTAGCGAGTTTGGGCATCTGGGGCTCTTCCCCTCTCCTGATTAAATGTCTGCCCGGCAGCATGTTTGTGTATCTGTGGATCTTATCGCGTGTGTCTGTGTCTGCACGTGGAGGTGCTCACAGCTGACAGCGTTTGCATACACACGGGTCGCTCTGCGCTCCCGATGCAATCCTTCCACCATGGGGACAAGTGGAACGAAGGGGCAGCTGGGAGCAGCTCAGGTCCCCTGCCTGCTGGAAGCTGGGGGACCCCAGCCCCCTGCCCACGTGCTGTCCACCCTGCCATTGCCCAGAGTTGGCTGGGGTGTGACCTCCAGCTCGCACCCTCGGTGCTGAGGTGCCAAGCGTGCATACTGGGAAGCACAGTCAGTGGTGGAACCGTCCCTGCTGGAGCAAGGCAATCCTTTCTGTGCTCCGTGGCCGTGGGGGTGTTTGGCTGCAGACTGAACAATTTGCATTCGGTTACAGAAGCTGGAAGTATTGGAAGGATTTTCCTTCTGGTTTTCTCTCAACCAAAGCCAACTTGTCTGAATTATGACCTAGGAAGCGTCTCGTTAGAGGCAAGCAAGGTCTCCAAAAGACAGACCTCACTGAAGATGTTCCCCAGCGGTGCAGGGTTGTGGGCTGCCTGAACTACATGTGGGTGAGCATTCATCTGCATGCTATCGTCTTGTCCATGGTTGTCGTCCCCAGCTGAGCCCTCTCCTGTGGAACCTGAGTGGACAGATTTCTGAAGGCCACCAGCTTGTCACACAATGTCCTCATCCCTTTGCTTCTGCTAAGCCAAGGTCTGGACATCCTCCTCCTCCTTCTGCCCTCCCCTGGAGGTGCCTGTGTGGGGCCAGCGGGGCCCCATGGCCGGGGATGTCATCTCCACATCTCTGCAGTGAGGTGAACAGCCAAGGGCAGGGTGTGGGGCAGGGGCTGAATAGAGGGGCTGGGTGGATGGCAGTGGTATCTTCTGCCCAGGTTTGGGGATGGCAGAGAGGCAAGGGAGTGCAGCTGGCAGCTGTGCTGTGAGCTGCGACATGGCTGCGAGGCAGCTTTCATACCAATGACAAAATGCCCTTCCAAAAATGTTTTCTTGGACAGAGCTCACTTGCAGTTTGCTGAGCCAGCTTCATCCAGCTGCTGGGCACGAGCTGTGGTGGGGAGGCACGGATTCAACACTCCCCAACTGTGGGGCTCGGCGTCGCACACACTGGCTGTTGCTGCCATGCAGGAGGGGACGGGGTGTGCTGGGTGCTGTGGGGACCTGTGCCACTGCCCTGAATGCTGGCCCTCATGCTGAGGCACCTGCTGTTCCCTGCCAAGGACCTGTCTGCCTCTGCACCGTGGCCAACTCGGGCTCCCGGTGCTGCCCAGCTGGGGACCCTATGCTTCCCAGCCACTGAGTGCAGGACCCTGGACCCTGCAGCTGGGTGACAGCAGTGCCTGGGATGGGGCCCCTGCCTGGCCTGACTGTTCTGCTGTGCTTCATTTCTGTTTCCTGGTAGCTGCTATTTCAAGGTTGAATTTGATGAGCATCAACTTTCCATCAGGTGATCATGCGATGACTTTGTCTGCAGACCAGCCCTACTCCTGCCTCCCACAGCCATTCCCAGTGCAAGTGTTGCACTGTGTGCAGACTGCCCCAAGCACCAGGAGAAAGAAAGCCAACCCCTCTGCACCAGCCCAGCCACCCTGTGTCCCCATCCTGCACTGGCCCCAGTGGCAGAGGGCCCTCCAGGTTTCTGTGACACGAGTGGCTCTGCACACAGCTGGGCTGACCGGTGCTCTGAGACCACTCCAGGCTGCCGTGGGGCCCCTGCTGCTCCCGTACACCAAGAGGAGGAGGATTGCCAACTGTGCCTGGTGCAGCGGGGACATGGGACGCGGTGTTTCCATGGCAGGCTGCCCACCCGGAGCGATGGATGGGTCCTCATGCACTGCGGGGAGGGCCAGCAGGGAGAGGGGACGGCCCCACGGCTGCTCCCAGCCCCGCAGCCCCACTCGTCACCCCGCCATTCATCGGGCCAGACAGATGCCCCCAAATAAAGGCCGCCGTGATTGATACCCAAAGACAATGCGGTGGGAGGGGCCAGCGGGGCTCCGCATGAATAAACATGAGGGTCTTTGGACAGAGCTTCCTCTCTTCACAAAATGGGACTGATTGTGTGGCAGGCATTTAACATTCAGCTGTGGTCGGCCTGTCTTCCATTGCCCCCCAAACTGCCGAGGTGCTTCATTTATTTAATAATTTCCCCTCCTCCCCTTTTGCGCTCGCTCAGCGACAGACCTGGGTCCTTTCACGCTTTGTCCTCCCTCTTTCTTTCGTTCTTGCTCGCGCTCTCTCTCTCTCCCTTTTTTATCTTCCTTCCTTTTCCTACTCCTTGTTTCTTTCTCTCTCTGGCTTTTGTGCAGGGGGCCGTGACGAATGGCTCAGAAAAGAGGGTGCTGTGAGAAACTGGAGCTGCGCTGGCGGAGTGGGTGGTGAGGACTTGGTGCGACGGGTGAGGGGGGTCTGGGGGCTCCACGTGGAGTGGGGCCGGGGGCGGTGGGGGGCAGGGGCTGTGCGGGGCCTCTCTCTGTGCCTTGGGGAAGCTGAGGGTGGTGGTGCTGGGGTAGGGGTGCCCTGTGCCCCCTGCCCGTGGGGACCCGGCCCTCCCTGCTCACCCTGTACCTCCACTGCTGGCTCTGTGTGGCCACCAAGGAACGGCTGCCTTTCTGTGTCACTTAGTGCATTGAGATGTGGCCCCAGAAGAGGATGGTGAAGCTGCTTGGGAAGGTGCAAGAGTGAGGTTGCGGTGGTTTTGGTGGAGGATTCTTCATCCAAGGCTTGTAGGAGTGCTGATGAGCTCCCGTGCCGGGATGGTGAGTTCTGTGCCAATGTCCCCCATGGCTGCTGCAGCCCCTGATGCATGAATGCTTCTGCTCCTGCAGAGGGACTGAGGAACCAGCACAGAGTCCAGGGCTGGTGGAACTGTGATGCACAGGGAGCTGTGTGCCATGGGCTGGAACCGCTGTGCTGCTTACCCCTGGAAAGGCCAAGATGCACCTGGGACAATCAGAGCGAGGGCTGCACGTGGGATGGCTCTGCTCATTGTGACATCCCACCCCTGCTCTTGGTGCTGCGGGGCTCATGGCTGGGGTGCTCAGTGCCTACGGAAAGACAGAAAGAGGAGAGAGAGCATCCCTGATGTGTGTCCTGCTTCTTGCCCACCCAAGGCTAGGGCAGCTGCACCAGCAGCTCCTTGCTGACCCTTCCTCCACCCCACTCCTTCAGCGCCAGTTCTCCATCCTCAGCCCCAGGGACTGATCCTGCTGTCCCATTGCCCACAGCAGGGCCCAGCCGGCAGCCTGCAGGGGACGGGCCTGGCAGGCTCCAGCAGCAGGAGGGCTCATGCATTACAATCCAGTACAATCTGTCCCCCTTCCCGCTGCCCAGCGGTAGGGGAGATGGTTACTGTTTAATCCCATTTGACAGCTCTTTCATCATCTGCCTGCCTCCCTCCAGCTTCCCCGTGGTTCCTCCAAGGCTCCTTTGTGGCCATAATCAAAGCCTGGTGAGTGATGGCTGTTTGGGGGGAGGGAAGTAAGGGACAGCGGAGGGTGGCTCTCCCGCTGGGGGGCGAGGGAGCGTGGCCTCACCATGGCCTGGAGAGCTGATGGGGACAGGGATAATAGGATGCAAGGTGTGGGGTGCCCCCAGTATGCAGCTCCTGTGGGCATGGCTGTGGGTGGTGATGCTGGGGCTGGACACAGCATCCCTGGCACTGGGAGCTGGGCAACGTTGCCACACTGCTGATGGGCCCATGTGGCTCTGCTTCACAGTGTGAACTAACCTCCCAGCAGTGCTTCCAGGGAGTCATTGGCACCGCCAGCCTGGCCTGACCCTCATAAAGTCACTGAGTTTTTGTCATGGGTTTCAATAGGCGTTAGGCTGTAGGGCTCTGCCTTTGCCTGACTGTAAACTTTTAGGAGCTTTATTCCTACCTACCACCTGGCAGAGATGAGGCATGGTGCACAGGAGGATGGCTTGGCACACACTTCAAGTGCCTCCTGGACTGACCAGACAAATACAGGGTCTGTACCAAGACAACTCCTTGCTCAGGAGTGGCGGAGCTGGAAGGTATGGGAACCTCCCAGAAATGTGCTGCAGTGCTGCTCCTGTGGCCCACGGCCGCCAGCCCAAGTGCCATGGCCAAGGGTAGGCTGGAAGCAGGGCCCTGTGCTTCTCAGGAAGGAGGCTGCGCGCCTGTGGGTTATCGCTGCATCAGGGCTCAGTGACGGCGCTTCCCAAGAACACATGTTCCCTCGTAAACCTGGGATCTGCTTATCTCAAAGGGCACATCCGACAATTAGCTTATCTGCTGTGAAAGTGAGGAACAGCTTTAGTTATCTGCCCGGCTTCCGCAAGCCAAAAAAAAAAAAAAAGGAGAAAGAGCCCCTGGAAGGACAAGGCACATACACAGCGTCCTATAAATAAAGTGAGTGCAGTGAGTGTGCTGCAGACAGGCTCCATGTGCTTGCAGTGGGAGCTGGAGATGCCCCTGAGTTTTAAGGATGCTTGGTGCTTCCTGGTGTCAAACGCTGCCTTCGGCTGCTGGCAGCTTTGCCAAACCGTTCCAGGCTGGGTGGTAATATTTCAGGGTGGGTTGTGGCTTCTGATTAAATTTTTGGGGAAAAATCTTATCCATAGTGCCAGGCTGTTTCCAAGAGTGAGGGTATTAGGAGATGAAGCATTTGTCCTTATTTTGTTTTAAAATTCTGCAAGAGCTTGAAATTTGGCAAGTAGGGAAGGGAGAGAGGCTGAGATTTGTCTCGTGTCCCTGGAATATACTCAAATTTGACCAAGTCAGAACACTTTATTTGGGAAAAAATGCACTTAGCACACGCTGACCATGGAAGTGGGCCCTGCTCAGAGGTGCAGGTTCCCCCCTGCATTTCCCACCCTGGTGGCACTAGGGGACATCTTGGGATTTTGATGCTTCTTCCCTGATGCTGCTCTTTGCTTGACTCCACAGCAGCATGGCAGTGCTGGCTTCATGGCTGGCAGATTAGTCTTCATGGCTGCATGATGTGGCAGTGGCTGTGCTTGCTGAGCCCATGGGATCTGATGGAAACCGTGGTTTCCCAAGTGCTTGCCCTTGAGGCAGCATGCAGACAGGTGAGCTCCCCTCTGCTGTGCTGTGTTCAATGTCATTTCGAGTGCCCCACAGTTTTTTCTCTTGTCCCTCAACAAACCAGCCTGAATCACATATATATGATGAAGCAGAGAGTTTAACCATCACCTTCTGCACTGATGGACACCAGCAGTGATGTGCAAACTGCCCAAACCCAGGGCGCTGCAGGTGGGGAGACTCTGAGTGTGGCCCCTCTGCTGCTGCCCCCCATGCTCTCCACTCCCTGTCCCCATCATTGCCACGGGCACAGAGGTGCTGGCAGAAACAGAAGCCGGGGCTGCTGGGCAGCTCTTTGGAGTGATGGGTGCTGGGCACACAGCAATGAAATTGCCAACAGATGTTGGAGAGAAGGCAGTCAGAGTGCTCATGATGGTTCAGAGCCCAGCTGTGGGGCTGTATGATGCCGGTGCATCACTCACCTCCCTCCCAGCCCTGCCACCACCTCCTGGTGCCTGCTGTCTTGGCTGGCACCTTCCTGCCTGCAGGGCAAGGATACTGCTGCTCTGCCTGGCCTGGAGCAGCACATCGCCATCCCACCACTTCCACATTAGGGAGCATATAAACAGGAAGAGGAACGGTTGTTTGCAAGGGTGGGTAGTGACAGGACAAGGGGGAATGGTTTTAAACTGAGACAGGGAGGTTGAGGTTGGATATGAGGAGGAAGTTTTTCCCCCAGAGGGCGGTGAGGCACTGGCACAGGTTGCCCAAGGAGGCTGTGGATGCCCCAGCCCTGCAGGCATTCAAGGCCAGGCTGGATGTGGCTCTGGGCAGCCTGGGCTGCTGGTTGGCGACCTGCACACAGCAGGGGGTTGGAACTGGGTGAGCATTGTGGGCCTTTGCAACCCAGGCCATTCTAGGATTCTATGATTCTGTGATCCCTTGCTCTAATGCCAGCTGTTGGACAAGTTGCTTTCCTGCAGGTCACTGCCTGAGGACTCCATCCTGTGGTGACCTCAGGAGTGCAGTGGAGCCAGTGCCTGACCTGGGGCAGGCAGGGATGGCCCTGGGGCTGCTGCTCCCTGGTTGTGGTCACTGCCCGCTCCCCCCCTGGCCCAGCACTCTCTCCCTGTTCTCCCCAAAATCCACATGAAGAAACAAGTATCTTGTTTGCAAACTAAAAACTAGAAATGATTTATATGTTTATAAGCCCAGCTCTGGCTCTCTTTATTTTGGCAAAGGGATTGTTTGCATCTTTGCAGAATTCCTTCACCCAAACCACTCATTAGATATGAATTTCAAAACAGCCGGAGGGAGCGGGTGACTCAGGGGAATTAGCAAATGGCTTCCCAAAACCTTTTACGTCAAGGCCAGCAGCTCGATGCCAGTGGCACAGAAGATGTTGTCACTTGTTGGGTCAGCACCCTTGAGCCAGAGGATGTGTTGGAGAAGCTGGGCTTTCAGTGCCCTGCTGGCAGGTGCTTCAGCTGGGGAAGCAGTGCAAAGAGAAGGGCTGAGAGCCGTGGATTCCATCCCCAACGCTTCAGCCACCTCCTGGTGCTGGGCCACGGGTGCTGCTTGGGATGGAGATGCATTCCCCAACGACCTTGCACCCTATTGTAAGGGACTTCTGGAGGAGTAGGCCTGCAGCCTGGGCATGGGGATAGCATATGGAAGCTGTGAGGGCTGTGTTGCTGGGGAGCAAGCAGGCTCAGCCTCTGCCCTGAGCCGTGGGGCTGAGCTCCTCCCTGAGCACATCTTGGCCCTCGTCTCGCGAGCAGAGATGAAAATAAACTCAGCTGAAGGGTCCTTTAACTTTCTCTACTCGAGTGAAAATAAATGCGATTTCCCTGCCACCCGGCCCTGTAAATTCCCCTCACTGTGAAATATCTTCCAGATATAGTAAAGAGACGGCTTTTGGCTATTTTTTTAAACATCTTTAACTGCTGTATATATTTCCAGGGAGACGTAATAAGCGCTGCAGCTAATTTATCTGCATGTACTGTAAATATTTTCAGGAGATAGCAGAAAGGATTTCAAACACATGGCTGGAGGACTGGCACACAGCGTACGCTGGGTGGGAAGGATGCTGTTAACCCTCTGCTTGCCGCTGCCCTCCACAGGCCATCTCTGTTCCTCCAGCTGCATGCAGGGTACCCACAGGGGGGCAGAGGCTCTGCATCCCCCCTGCCCCCCTCCAGATGATATCTGCTCCAGCCTGGGCAGTGCTGGGAGATGCAGCGCTGATGCTGCCAGCATGGGGTGGGCTCTGGGAAGGCAGAGGCTGCAGTTTTAACCTCTGTGAGTGCCTGGCTGTGTTTGCAACCCTGGGTTTCTGCAGGCCTCACCGGAGAGGCCAGGTTGGCTGGATAATGCCGAAGTGGGCCCTCAGTCTTTCAGAGGACGCATTTCATGTTGTTCCTCCTGACTTCAGACAGCGTTCTCTTCCTAACTGGCTGACCACATCACTGCCATGTGCCACTGCTGCGTGTCTGGCTCCCGGCCTGTCTGCAGCACCGTAATCCACAGTGGGGAGATGTCCCAGGGGCAGGTGAGGGCAGGGCACGTCATAGGGCAGATGTAGGGTGACGACCAGGCGCTGGGTGGGAGAGCAGAGCCGTGTCATCCTGCGAGGCTGTGCCTGGTATCAGCAGGAAGCATCACAAAAAGCACATTCGATTCAATGCCTGCTATGGAGCTAACAGCCCTGTGTCACGAACAGCCTGTCCTGAAGCTGTGGGTCATCCCAGTGCAATGCTCAACCCTCAAAGGGGCTGCACTCTGACCTGCTGGGCAAATCTGCTGCAGGCATCCCTTGCTGCTATGGACACCCCTTGCTGCTGTGGTTATCCTTCATTGCTGTGGACACCCCTCACTGCTGCCCCAACCCCGGGGGAACCTGGAGAGACCCTGGCCCTGCATCCTCAGCTCTGGTGGCTGTGTGTCCCCTGCCACATCCCTGCCCACTGTTCCTGCTGCACTGCGCAGTGCGGCTCTGGGCTCTACTGCAGCTTTCTGCTTTCACCGAAGGAACCGTTCTCTCAGTTTGTGATTTGTTCCCAAGCCTCGTTTTTACATGGTGCAATTTAACACTCAGCAAGGACAAGAAGTACCTGTTGGCTTGGAGCCCACTCTAAAAGCCGTAAAAAGGAGATAAAAGCCTTTAAATGCTAAGCCTGTCCGAGGAGACAATAAAAGGCAAATGTCTTCCCAGTTTTATGTCTATGCTTTTTACTTGATTTATGAAGATTTTGCCATATTCCTTCATGGTTTGTGACTCTTCAAGCAGTTTGACTGTCGTAAAAGGACCAGAGAAGCAAACCGCACCCTTCAGAGGCTGCGTGGTCTCCAGGTTCAGGCTGGTCTCATTGCACAGGGCTGCGGTGCCCCAGCTTCCCCCTCTCAGCAGAGGGCACCGCCAGCAGTAGAGGAAGCATGGAGCAAAGAGAAAGGGCCAGGATGTTTCTGCTCAGCCTCCTCGTGATCAGCGATGTATTGGGGAGAGAGCTGCAAAGAGGATCCAGATGGGGAAACTGCAGCTGCTCCCCGCGAGCAGCTCAGTGTTTGCGCTGGGGATGCGTGGCCCTGTGGGAAGGTTGGGGTCAGCATAGGGCCATCCGAGGGGTGTGGGGCCAAGAGACCGGGGTCTTCGTTGAGCCAGAGCACTCAGATCTGGAGCTCATCAGCCCAGGGGCAGGATGTGTGCATGCCTGTTGGGGCAGGGATGTGAAAGCAATTTCTCTCAGTAAAACAATGCTTCCCTCCTCTGCTTCTTTCAGAAGCGGAGCTGTGAGCCCAAACGTCCTCAGCTGACTCTGGTGGTACACGGCCTCCTTGGGGGAGGCTCTGTGGGTTGCTCAGGGAGTGGAACACTGTTGCTCCTGCTCCAGCCGTGGAGGTCTCGGCTGGAGCAGGAGAGCAGCACCTGACTGCTCGGGGTGCTGCTGCACAGTGCCAGCTTAGCTGCCAGCCCTGCGAGGGCTCCCTGCACCATCCCTGTCCGACCAGGTGCTGTGGCCCTCAGGCACATTTTGCTTTACTCAGCAAGAGGGAGTGATTGATACACATGAAGCTTCATTTTTTTTTTTTCCTATTTCTGACACTTCCAAGCTCTAGATTCAGGTGGTGACCGGAGTCTCTCCATCCAGCTCTGTGGTCATCAGCCCTGGCTTGCTGAGCCATCCACTGCCTCTCACGCCTTGGGAAACTCCCAACGTGCATCTGTGGTTAGGGGTGCTGGAGAGCAATGTGGGGGAGCAGAACTTGGCTTGTCCTTAAAAGTCTCTAAAAATATATATTCTTGCCTGTAAAAAAATTAGTAATTTTAAACCACAGGCGAGTGCTTCACATTCCTGAGGAATGCTGCCCTCTGTTTACTGCTCGTATTGTTCTCAATGAGCTGGAACCGTGGAAATGAATATTCGCTCTGACGCCATCCTTCGTCTTGAGAAAGAAAGGAAGAAAGAAAGAAAAGGGAAAAAGAACCAAAACTGCCGAAGGAAAACAGAGTCATTCTCCCCATGACTGAATGAAAGAATAACACGGGACCGTGGAAACAGAGCTGCCAGGGCGCAGCAATTGATTTAAAGTGGGCTCTGAATGCCGTCACCGTGGTGGTGCGAGGGCTCGGCCCAGCTGGGGGTCACTCCTGGTGTCCCTGAGCCCCTCCCCAGCACGGAGGGCACATGAGGGGTGAGGCGCTCGGGGGTCTCTGGCCGGGACATGGTGAAGGGAGGAAGATTTAAAGCCCAGCCCAGAGCTTCCTGTGCTTAGGTTATCTCAGGCTGGGGCATTGCTTCAGACCACACAGGATCATGCTGAAATAATTTTTACTGGTTCCGCAATATAACGTGCAGCACATGGGGATAGGAGCCGTGCTGTGCTGACACGGTGCCTCAGCGTGCCAGCATGCTGCAGGGCTGCCAGCATACGGGTCTGCAGCAGGTCAGGCATTGGGATGCAGGGGTGACGTTCACTGGGATGCAGGAGAATGCGCATTGGGATTCAGTAAGGATGTGCAGTGGGATGCGGTGAGCGCATGCACTGGGATGTAGGAGGATGTTTATTGGGGTGCAGGAGGATGTACTTTTGGATACAAGAGGATATGCATTGGGATGCAGTGAGGGGATGCACTGGGATGTAGGACATGCACTGGGATGCACTGAGGACATGCACTGGGATGCAAGACATGCATTGGGATGCAGTGAGGAGATGCACTGGGATGTAGGACATGCACTGGGATGCACTGAGGACGTGCATTGGGATGTAAGACATGCATTGGGATGCAGTGAGGGGATGCACTGGGATGTAGGACACACATAGGAATGCAGTAAGGATGTGCAGGCTTTGCAGCCTTGTCCTGAACTGGACCAAGAACTTCCAGGCTGCTGTGACCTGGGAGCAGAAAGCCTTCCTGCAGGACACAAGCCTCCTTGCCTAGGAGACAAGAAGAACATACATCTTTCCAGAACATACCCTGAGGGCTGGAAGGAGCAGCAAAAGCAGCTGAGCACTTGGGCTTTGCCCCAGGCAGGCCCAGTACCCCATTTCTGGGAAGGGCAGGGACAAGGGAGATGCAGCACCGTGGCACAGCCAGGGAGGGACCGGGGGGGTCCCACGCCACCTGCACCTCGGAATGAGGGCAGTGTGCTGCTGGCAGGGAGGCACCCCCGTTAATCATCACGTCGGGTAATTGCGCGAGTGGCCGAGCGGGCAGAGCAGAGCTGGCCTGCAGGTGTGGTGAGAGTCGGGGGCCCCGCGGCCGTGGGCCGGCAAGGAAAGCTTTCAACTGGAATAGGGTTACCGCCAGGCAGCCCAGCAATGCCAGGGATGTGAGGAATCCCCTATCTGCTTCAAAAGGACGCATTCTTTATCGGCTAATTAAAAAAAGGGCAGCGGTGGGGGGCGGGGGGGGGGGGCGGTGCGCACCCGTTTCCGAAAACCCACGGCCCAGAAGGGGGTGAGGGGGGGCTGGGGAGGGTGGCCGAGTGGTGAGCAGGGCAGCGCTGGCACCTGGCAGCATTGCTGGGTGCGGTGGCACCGTGGTGCATTGCTGTGGATGCTCCTGCTCACTGCACCCCGGGTACTGCAGGGACACTGAGCCCCATTGGGTCAATGCTGAGCACAGGGGGCTTGGGGGCTGTGGCCGTGTCTTCTGCATCCTCGTGTAGCTGTCATCCGCCACCTGGGTTTGGTTGAAATTGTCCTGTAGGAAAGACTCAGGCTAGAAAACACCTGCACTATTGATTTTTTGGCAGGATTTATCCATAGAGATGCCTCCTCTGGATGGTGGTGTGGCACATCTCCCTGCCACTGGTCAGGTTTTGTGCTGCCACTCTGCAGTTGCTGTTTCCTCTTTGTTGGTTGTTGTTACTGAGAGAGAAGAATGTTCAAAATTTGGGTTTTGTCCTGAATTCCTCCCACAGGGAATCAATCTCAGCAGCATTGATCTGGACAAAATTTTAAATAGAAGAGAGGAAATAATTGTTCTCAGAGCTGGAGAGCAGTGAGCCACAAACTGACCATTTATGGATCCTGCTGCATCCTGCTCCTTTCTTCACATGGCACATGTGGGGAAAGAGCATCTTCAAATTCTCCTTCCCTCTCTGAATTTGGATGCAATCAGTTGGTGTCTTCAAGTCTCAGAGCTGGAAAGTGAGACATACCCACAGACACCATGGTTGCACCAACCTCAATTTCTTTGGAAACCGAGCCAAAAAAGAAAGAAAAAAAAGGGTGAACCGTGGTGGAAATGAGCCAATCGTAAGCTGTCAGAGCAGTTTGCACACACAGCTCAGCACTGATTTAATGAGATCGTTTCTCATCTTTAATTAAATAGGTGTGACTGGGACTGTAGGAGCTGATGACGGAGGATCCCAGTGGAGGACCGGCTGCTATGATGGTGCTGGGGCAAGGGACAGATCTGTCGCTGAGAGCACAGGAGAAAGCATGGTGTAGTGGCTGGATGTAGGGGATATCCTGCCTGCACACCTCCATGCCAGCACAGATCGACCCTATACAAGGGCAGGCATTGTCCCCAAGCCCTCGTGGGATACTGGTGGCACAAGAGTGGGACATGCTACTCTTGCAGAGATGTAGGAGGGACCACGGGAATGCTGGAGGCCAGGGCCTGGAGCCTGGGGATTTGGGCAGTAGCTGAAGTCCAGATAAAGCGAGGCTGGCTCTGAGGCAGTGAGGATTTCGTGGGGGTCCCTGAGGACTTCCTCCCCCACAGCCAGGTGGACATTGGCAGCAGGACTGAGGGCTGTCCTGGCATTGGCAGTGGTGATGGATAAGTCCCACCACCTGAAACACCTGACACAGTGTCTGGCTTGGGTATGCAAGGGCTCATCCCATGGATCACACCCCGCACCATGGCTCAGATCACAGTCACGCTTGGCAGGGGCACAGCTGGATGTGGTGGAGTTTGGGATGGCTCCTTAATCCCCTTCCACCCACATGCAGTGCAGTGCATCCACTGCTCTGCCATGCTCCTGCCCAGCCCAGCCCTGCCTGCACACAGAGACAGCACCATCCTGCATCCCTTGTGGACAGGGGATGGATGGATACACCCTGAGCACGCACATGCTTCCTCCCCTGCACCTTTTCCCTCACTCTTGGCTCAGCCTCCTCTCCTCTCTCTGCCTGGCAGCCGGGCTCCGTGTGGCCCCATGCCAGCTGAAATCTAATGTCTTCCTTTCCTTCCTCACAGATGCAGGGGACCTGCTGGCAAAGCTGGGATCCAGGTGATGGCAGAGGGAGAGGAGGCTCTTGAAGTCACACTGGGACCACACACCCCAGTAGGACAGGCTCTTGCCTCTGTGGCCAGGTGCATGGCCCAGCCATGGGGACACAGCTGAGCCCCATGCTGGCCCCTGCTCCCCCAGCCCCTGCTGCAGGAGTGGAGCTGCACGATGTGTAGCTGAGCCTTGGCAGCAACCCCACAGTGGCCAGGAGGGGACAGATGGTGTTCGGACGCACAGAGGACACAAAAGCTGTCCTGGTGCTGTGGTCACCTGAGCTGGGGGCAGCTGCAGGCTGGCAAATGGCCTGGTTGCCTCTTGCTGAGTCAGCCCTGGGCACACCGTGGGATGCATGTGACACCCGAAGGGCTGGTGTGTTCCTTGCTGGTCCACTGTGGCTCCCAGCTTTCCAACACATCCCATCTTGCCACGGGATGTTGACTCGTTGCCACTCTGAGCCTTGTTCCTGCTGGCAGCGTTGCCAGTTGCCTGTCCCCATCCGTGCTCCCAAAAGACAACATACTGTTTCTCTTTGTGCCAGCGATGAGAGAAGCTCCTGCCACCAACCCCTATCCTGTGTGTGCAAACACACGCAAATATGTTCCCATGGCCAGTGTGCCAGCTCCATCCTGCAAACACCTGCTGGTCTCCTGCAAATGCAACACATGTGCTGCAGCCTCAGGGCACTGGGACTGGGCTGGCAGGCGGCTGGAGACAGCAGAGCTTCAGGCTGTGTGCCTGATCCATTCCCTCCCTGTGTCAGGTGACAGAACCTAAAGGAAGATTTCAGGGCGAGCACATGGGGACCTCATTTGTTTCCCCAAGAAGAGATTGAAGCAGAGCACAGAATCCAGCTCTGTGTTGTGCAGAGCTGCTCATATCTGCCGGCTCCCATTTGTGAGTGCTCACAACTTGGCACACCTGTACACCAGAGCCAGGGACACAGAGCGGGGGGGAAAGTGCCAGGTCTGGCTGCACCAATCTTCAGCAACCTCCACGTTGGCACAGGGGTGGCACAACCTGGCAGTCCCGTGCCCCACACCCATCCATGGCTGGGGACCTCGTTCCATGATGTTGGATTTTCCAGCAACAACGTGAGAAGCTAAGCTGCCTCCAAGGAGAAACCGGGGGTGGGGGAGTGGTGAAAAGAGGGAGGGGGAGCTTCCCCTCCTAATTTCAATAAACTAAATGAAAGGGGTGGAAAATTGGTATTTCATGCAAAACTTGGCGAAGGTTAAACCACTTCCAGATGCTGTCTCAGAAGGTTTTGCTCCAACCTGATCTGTTGCAGATAAAGCCATAGACACCCCTGCCAGATATTGTATTACATGCCAGTGGAGTTTCCAAGCAGCACTAAGATCCAGTCGGCCTTTTGTGCTGCATTGTCCCATAAATGAAACAGGAAGGACCCAACAGTGTCCCTGTGGCCATGCGCCTGACTGGAGTCCCACCAGGCATCTCTGGGGACCTGCAGCAGAGCAGGCAGCGTACTGGATGGGCCGTGACAGCCTCAGCACAGGGGACTGGGCACAGTGCAGCTGCTGCTGGGTTTTAAGGTTAGGGAAACTGAGGTAGGGCCAGGCCAAGCCTGGAGAGGGGCTGCTGTCCCCCTGGGCAACCACCCTCCTCCTCTCCTGGCCATGCTGGGGCAAGGAGCTGCTATGCCCAGTAATGGGGTCAGCACACCTGCCCATCACTGGCATTCCTGCCCCCTGAGCCTGCTTCCTCCTCCCCCTGCCTGCGTTTTGCCCCCGCTGCCTTTCAGCCTCCGCTTGTTTTCTTAGAAGGCGTCTCCTGTGCTCACCGAGCCCAACAATTTCCTGCCCAGGCGAGTGCATTCCTCATCCCTGTTGCAGGTCCCTCCCACTGCCTCCCCACCTTGGGAGCACAGCACAGCCCAACCCCGTGCCCCCCCCCTTCCCTCCCAGTGCCCTGCCTCAGTTTCCCCAGCTGACACCCCACACTGTTTTTGGGAAGCAAATCAAAGCTTGGGAATGCAGGGTCCTGTGCACTGGGTTTGGGGTGTAGTGGGAGATGCCATCTGCCCCTCCTGGCATTGCTGGAGAGGAAGGGGTGGTCAGGACAGTGGTCTGCAGCAGATCCAGTGTGCCAGTCCAGCTCCAGCCTGGGCATTGATTCAGGTCACGCTGCTGTTCAGAGGTGCCACAGGCCCTGCTGATGGCACTGAGATGTCCCCTGGCTCTCCAATGGGAGAGCATCCCCTTTTCCCCCCACACATGGCACAGGAGGGTGATGTGGCAAACAGGATAGAGCTGCTGGCAGCTGCGCGGTAATCCTGAATGCATGTTGCTGCCCTGCCTGTGGTGTTGCTCAGGTTGTCTTCCTGCTGTGTGAGCTGGGAAAGCATGTGAAGGTCACCCAGGACAGCGAGGGTGGCTGAGGGGCACTGAGCCCAGCACTCGAGACTGGCACTGCGTGGGGGAGAGCGCATTGTCTCCCCCTGGGTGGCCACCACCAGCTCCTCAGTGGCCAGTGGGACCTGCTTCACCACAAGGACCCCGGTGGATGGGGCTGGGGCTGCGACGAATGCGCGGGCAGGGGCCGGGGGCACGGGGCAGGCAGCCCAGCAGTGTGGGTGCAGTGGCCGGATGCGCCCTTCCCTGTGCAAGCTGCCAGCCCAATACCCACCCATGGCCCGAAAAGAAAGAAAAGCCCCAGCCCGCCTGTCAGGAAACCTCAAATCAGGGCCAATGTTTTCGAACGTTTTTTTATCCTCTCTCTTTTAACACATCTGCCAATATAATCTGACCTTTTCCAAATAAATAAAGCCCTCGCGCTCCGGCTTTGATCCCGCACTCCAAATTTTCTATTTACTTAATTGGCCCATCCAAGGTCTGAGCAAGCCGCGGGCCCACAGCTGCCGCCGCCGCATTCCTGGGGGCTTATCGCCACCCGCTCACCTGCTTGTCATTACTGCAGGGCCGGCTGCGCCCCGACACAGCCCCCCAGCCCCATCCTGGCATCCCCGGGGCTCACAGGGACCCCTCACTCATGTGTCCAATGCGGGCACTGCTCACCTGTCCCCAGTACCCTGCTGGCCCTGTGCCACCGAGGGTGGGGGAGAGGTTTCCTGGGGTAGTGCAGGAGGAGAGCTGGCAGGGAGGGAAGGGGCAAAGCCTGATGTGCTGCTCTGAGATCGCATCCTGGTGATCCCATCTTCCTTCAGGTTTGGGAATGAGTGTGCGCTGCAGGAGGGAGCGCAGATCTCAGAGTGGCGGCGATGGAACACAGCACCGCGAGGAGCAGGATCTGCTGGGCAGCTGTGACAGCTGTGGGTTCATGGCCATGAGGAGCAGCCCCAAGGAGGTCGGCAGAGCTGGGAGATGCACGGTGCCAGGTACCTTAATTGGGGTCTGCCTGCCCCCTGTCTCTCTGCAGACGTGTCTGCAGGACCACGGGAGGATGGGGAGCCTCTTCAACTGTCATTCTTTTGTTTAGGAAATGGGAAAATGTCCAGTGAAGGCTCTAGACAGACCCAGATGTGCTTCTTGGTCCTGTGTCTTCCATCCACGTGTTGGCTAAGCTCATCCCTGCCCTAAGAGGCAGAGGATGCTTTTTCTGACTTTGACTTCTCAGCCTCTGCAGGCAGGAGGCAGTGAGCGGGCAGAGTCCTGGGAGCACCCAGAGAGAGCTGGGGAGTGGGCTGCTCACCGAGCAGGAGAGACCAGCACTGCTGCATGGAGCCTCCAGCCCCAACCTGTGTGTCATCCCCAGGGAGTGACCTGCAACGGCCGTGCCTGAAGCACGCTCTGTGCAGGGGATGTCACTCTTTGGCGCTGCCAGTTTGCCTCCCCATGTCCATTCTCTGCCTGCCCATCTGGCTCTGGAGCCAGGAGGAATCCTCATAGCCCATTTATGCTGCTTTGAGTGGCTCCCTGGGTGATACCATAACTCAGTTTGTGCCCAAGATCTCCTTTCTCTGGAGAAGGCTGTCTGCATCCTGTGACTCACTAGTGCCTACCTGTTTAGCTGGGTTCACACAGAGACTGAGAAAGGTCCTTGCTTTCCTTGCTGGGACAGTGGCTGTCCCTCTGCAGCTGTGTTCTCAGCTTTATGAAACCACACTGGGTATCTCCTCCGCTGCCCAGCTCTGCCCCATCCAGTTCAGCCTGCTGTTGGGCAGTGCCTCCTGGTGACACCCAGTCCCCAAACCACCCCTTCCTCCTCCGTGGCAGCAGCAGGAGGCAGAGCAGAGGGTAGGGAGGGAAGGAAGGTGGGGTAGGGTGGGATTTCCATGTTTGACGTGTTGATGTTTCCCGAGTAGAAGCCAGTCACTCAACATCTGGCCGAGAATATTGCGTCTTGCTTAAGAGCAACTCCAGATGTTCCCAAGACCTTTTTTTCATTATTTTATTTCTTTCTTTCATTCTTTTCTTCTCCCCCCTCCCTCCCAGCCACTCTTGACTCACTAAATCAAGGGAGACAGGCTTTTAACTCTCTGGAACGACTCAATGGTGAGATGAAACGAATTCTCTGGAACTGTGTGAGCAGATGTGTGCTGGGGGAGGGAGAGGGGGAGCAAGGTAAGGCAGAGCAGGAGACAGAGGGGGCACAGTGGCCATCGCTTTGCATGAGGTGCCCCACTTGGATCCATAGCATGATGATGGCCAGAGGGATGAGTGGCCTGTGAGGAGTGTGCAGGGCTGGCAAAGACAGGACCTGAGACTGGGGGTATAGGGGATGGAGCAGATCCTGTTTCACTGGGTGAACTGGTGATCTCCTCTCCAGCATAATTGGGTCCAGTTCTTACCTCCTGAAAGTGGCTCAGAGCCGAGGAGGTCAAGAGAAGGATGGGGCTGGTATGTCGGTGACGCTCATCCAAAGAGGTGATTTATCATCGCTGACGGGAATGGGAGAACGAGCAGCCAAACAGCAAGAGACTTGGGAAAAGGGAAAGTGTTACGGGAGGAGGGGAGAGGTCAAAGGTGAGAGAGATGAGTAGCAGAAAGATGGAGGATGGCGGTGAGAACGTGAAAGGAAGACCCAGAGATGTGGAGGCACGGATCGCTCTCACGTTTCTTGACTCCTGCTGGGGCTCTGTTCTGGTTGGCCCTGCAGCATCAGTACCAATCATGCACCGTGCAGGATGGGGCCTCAGGTACCTCTGAAGTCCTAGAGCTGCAGTGTCTGAAATCTCTTCAGGCAGAGAATCACAAGTGTGGTGCCTGTCTCCCATTACCTGCACTGTCCCCTCCTGAGCCATCAGGTCTGGCTGCAGCCATTTGTCAGAGCTGCTCTGTTGGGGTTTGAGTGCTCCCTGGCAAGCTCACCCCTTCCCAGCGGGGTTCTGCACACTCCTCAGATAAAGCCAAGAGGCTTAAACCATCTGCTTTCTTCTCTTCTCTACATCTGCAAAGTTACCCTGACAAAAGATGCAGCGGAGGGGATGGAGAGGGGGGAGGGTAGCACAAGAAAATCTCACTTTGCTGCCTTCCCTTAGAATTAATGAGCCAAAATATTGGATGAGCGCTGCAGTCAGCCAAGAGGAGCAGCCTGATGGCATACCTCCATCCAGCGTGAGGCTGCACCGACAAACCCAGAGATCTTCCCAGAGAAATAACCCATGGAGGCAGTTAGCACGGCAGCCCCATGACATCATGTCCCCAGAAGGCTTGGTGTCACCAGGGCTGCATCCCTTGCCATTCCCACTGCTCAGCGCCCAGCCCAGTGATGGCCCCAGGTGGGCTTAGTGCTGGCTGCAGGTGGCTGCTGTCCTGGGGATGGGGCTGGGAGCGTGTCCCGGCTTCCTGCCCTGCACGGGGGTCTTGGCTTCCAGCTCCTGGCTCCGGAGAGCGAGGCTGAGAGGCCATCCTGGCTCTCAGGAGGACCTATGCTTCAACATTTTCCAAACAAATCACTTGGATTATTTCTAACTGACGTTTTTTGGAGGGCTTTTCCTTCTGCCGGAAGGGAACGATTTGATTTATTTATTTCTCAAAAATTCCCGAGGAAGGGAACTTCTGACTTTGGACAACTGCGTGGAAAGCTTCGCCCAGCCATAAGCAGCACCTACACCACCATGTGTGCTGATCCGGGGCGACCTGCAGGAGAACAAACTGCATATCCCCAGCCCCAAAGCACCTGAAGGAGCGTGCCTTGCTGGAGGAGCCAGGCTGCTGAACCTCAGCCCCAGCTCTGTACTGGCCTACCTGCCTATGCTTGGGGTGCCTGTGGTGGGGACAGCCCAGGGATGGCCGCACCGTGGCCCCACTGTGGGCTGGGGTGGGATGCAGAGGGCTGACACCTGCCAGGTCACCTTTTAGCAGCAGGGATGGGGCAGATCTCAGAGGCTGTGAGATTCGGATGGAAAAAAATACATATATTTTCAGCCATTATATTTCACAAAAGGAGCTGTTCGTCTGCTTAGAATGTAGGTGACAAGTACAAAAGGCATTTGGCGTCATAAAGCAGGCCAAATTTTCAGGAGGTCGAAGATATATGGTATGCAATCGAGTCCCAGCTTCAATCTGCTTCTACACTGTAAATTCCAATTACATCATGCTGCCTTGTTTAAATACCGTGAAACCTGGCTCATGCCCGAAGTATGTTTTATATATTGCCACATCCATTTGAAATAGATGGGCAATGTGTTTTACGACACATGTGCAAATATCTCCGTATTTTTCCATCTGGGGGTTTATGAGATCTTTCAGAAAATTAATAATGGGGCTCGGAGGAAATGTTCGACTCGGAGGCAGTAGCAGAGATTTATGGCCGTCCCAGTGGATGCCAGGGAAAAGTCTGGGAGCGCCCGCAGCAGACAAAGGCCCGCGGTTTCGCCAGGCGCTCCCCGAGAGCTGATTTGGCAGAAGGGACGAGTGCGGGAATTTCCCCATGTGAGCCGGCAGGTTGTTGGCGAGGGGTTTCTCTGCAGGCACTGAGCAAAGATTGGGTCGGGAGGAAGGGATGTGGCCGTGCCTGCAGGCTTTGCGTGAAGGCAGAGGGGTGGGCAGGGGAAAGCACGCAGTCGGGCTCCGTGGACAAGGACCTACCGCAGAACCCCAGGGCTCCGTGGCGCTGCGTGCTGCCCTGAGACCCCGGATCTCAGCCAGGCACCTCTCTTTGAGTCTTCCCAAAATCAGCCGTGCTCTGGGAGTGCTGCACCTCCCTGGGTCTTGCTGTGAACAAAAGCGGATCATTTCCCCTCGTGTGGATCTTCCATGGGGGAAATGCTGGCTGGTGTTTATTTTGATAGCAGAGAGGTCTGTTCTCTGAGCGTTCTGGGTACTGAGTGTTGTCCAAGATGAAAAAATGAGCCGTTTATTTGAGTCTCACATTGGCTGTGTGAATAGAGGACTCACTACAACGGATGCTGGCTGGCAGATCAACGGAGCGGGGCCGATCCTGTGCTGTGACTGCCAGCACCGTGGCTGGGACATGGCACACCCCAGGTAAGCACCACCCAGCCCTGCACTGTGTGAGCAACGTGTGCCTGAGGATGGACCAGAGCTGAGGCTACTGCAGGGTTCTGCAGAGGAAGCTCGGGAGGGATGCGAGGCTGAGCCCATCGCTGAGCCTGTGTCACTGAGCGCTGTGTCACTGAGCACTGTGTCGCCATGCCCATCACTGAGCCATGTCACTCAGCCCACGTCACCAAACAGTGTGTCACTGGGTCCGTATCACTCAGCCCGTGCCGCCAAGTCCATGTCACCAAGTTCTGTGCTCCTGAGCCCGTGTCACCAAGCACCAGTCTTGCTGCTCAGGTGGGAGCAGTGCTGGCCTGGTCCCACTCCCTGGAGGACACATATCCCTTTGCTTTGTGCCACCACGGCTCCTATGGGCTGCAGCACACCACACATTGCAGCTGTGCCATAGGGTCAATGCTGTGTGGTAACGGGGTGGGCACCCCATTTTCAGCACCTCACTGAGGGAACTGCAAAACTGGGGGCTGCCCACCCTGTGCCATCACCTCAGAGCCCCATCCCTGCACAGCCCTGCCTGGGATCGCCTGTTCATTGAGACCACAGTGACCACAGGGACCATGGGGACCATAGGGACTCCTGCTTTGCAGCCGCTCACCGTCACTGCTGAGGTGGGAAGCCCCAGCAGGAGGGCCCCGGCGGGCTTCTCCAGATGGTGCCCCGTTGACCTCAGCCGTTCTCTGTCTTCGAGTCTTCCTTAGGAAAACACGTTGTGAGCCAGCCCATCGATTAATGGTTTCCGCATGTTCCCCCCGTGCGGCCGCCGTGGGAAGCTGCCTCCCCAAGCCAGACCTGCTCCCTGCTCCCAGAAGGGGAGTCCCCTTTTGGGGTTTGTTCCCTGTGCCCAGGGTGGGTACTCAGCTGCTGGGGACAGTGCATGGGATGCTGGCTGCCCAAAATACGCCCAGGCAAAGATGAATGAGTGAGTGCACAAACATGTCAGTGACACGGTGATTAACTCTGATGTAAAAAATGCCCTGAAAGCATGTGAGAACCACAGAACCACAGAATGACTAGGGTTGGAAGGGACCTCAAGGATCACGAATTTCCAACTCCCTGCCACATGCAGGGCCACCAACCTCCACATTTAACAGCAGCTCAGGCTGCCCAGGGCCCCATCCAACCTGGCCTTGAACACCTCCACGGATGGACGGGGCATCCACAGCCTCTCTGGGCAGCTGTTCCAGCACCTCACCACTCTCATAGCAAAGAACTTCCCCCTGACATCCAACCTCAATCTGCCCTCCCTCAACTTAAAAGCATTTCCCCTTGTCCTGCTAGGCGCTTTGGAAAGCAGCGCTTGGGAAACAGGAGGCAGGTGAAGTGCTCAGTGCCCACTGCACTGTGAGCACTGTGAGCTGCATGCCCCAGTGCTGGGGGAGCCTGGGCATGCCCGTGAGTGCCCTCCTGGCTCTCAGCAAGGGGCTGAGCAGTGCTGCTCAGAGATGGTGATGCTCCGAGCACAGCACTGAGCCATGGGAGCAGGGATGGGAATACGCTGTGCGTGCATCTGTCTGTCCGGCCATCCGCCCGCCTGTCTGCTCAGATCGGGGCTCAGCTGTCAGCACTCGTGTGATCTCTCATGGCTGGAGCTGGCTGGAGAATATGGAAAAAAGAGAATCAAATTTTCTTGTAATATTCTCGTATTTTGCTTCTTTCCTTGGCCAAATTCCGGCTTTCCATGACAAAAAATGTCCATCGGTGTTTTAAAATGAGAAAAATTTCAACCAGCTGCAAAATTCAGTCCCAAAGCAGGGGGAAGCTCACAGACTTGGCCTCTTCCAGAGACAGTTTGCCCCAGCTGACTGCACAACGCCAGGACAAGCCCCGGAGGTCTGCGCAGGGAAGCGATCCCATGAAACACGCCTGGCTGCCTCGCTGATCCCAGTGCAGCACTGCCTCACACCTGGGTGGGAACTGCTCAGTTGGCTGCTTATTACCCCATTTCTTCCCCCAACACTCTGGCTCTCAAAGCAGCTAAGTCTACTGGAAATTTGGTTTGATTGTGCCTTGTGTTAACTGTGGCTTTGTTTAAATATTGGCGTTATGAACAACAATGAAATAATGACATAAACCATTAATGATCATATAAAAGTAGTACCTAAATAAAATAAACAGCAAGTTACATTGTTAGGGTTCCTGTTCTGCTCGGCTACAGCTCTTGGAGTTGGATCTGGAAGACTCTGCGTGGGGTTGAATCCTGCTCCAGGAGATCACAAAACAGGGACGTGGCTTCTGTGGCACCTATGGGACGCCCATGGAAACCCATAGGAAACGCATGGGACACCGGTGGGACACTCATGGGACACTTGTGGGACACCCATAGAAACCCATGGGACACTCAGAGCTGGGCACAGGAACAGCATGAAGCCCTTCGACTTCCCAGCACCCACAGAGAAGACACGAAATTAGGCGGTCAATACTTATTAGACTCGTGTTATTAAAAATAATAATAATAAAATAATAATAAAAAACAAACGTACATATGTATGTTACACTGTGGTCCGTAGCATCTGCTGGCTTTTCTTTGTACATGTTTGACACGGCTTTCATGGGTGCCCCAGGTGGTACATATATTGCACATCTCAGCAGACCAGAAAGCCCAGCAAAGCCCCCCAAACCCACATAGGGCTCCCCAAAATGATCCTGCCAGTCTCTTGGGTTTGCTCCACCTGGTGATACGCTTCACTTCTAAAGCAAATGGGAAGAGGTGACAAAAAGGCGTGCAGACATGTGGGAGTTACATACACCTCTCAGAGCACCCCCAGCAGTGCTGCTGGGCCCCCAGATGTGGGTCCCTGCCTGCAGCTGGTGCCCAGCTCAGGTTCATGTGATGGCAGCTGTGTGGTGGCGCTGGGCTGCACGGTGCAGGGCCCCAGCAGGATGCATGTGAGGCACTGCTGGGATCACTCGTCCTGGGGGCTGAACAGAGAGCAGGATAAATCCCAAACAGCAGCTGCTTTCCAAAGTCCTCCCAGAGCTTTAGAGGTGACTTCAGATGAAGAGGAGACAGGTGCCAAAGGAAAACCTGGAGCTTCCTGTCCCGCAGTATGTGTGGAGTGGATTTTGGGGAGCACGGGATCTTCGTGTGTGTGCTTGGAGGTTGCATGCTCCTTCTGCAGTCCTGTCCAAGGCAGCATTCATGTTCTGCTGCTCTTCCACAGCTGTGGCTGAGGAGGAGAGGGCCAGGCAGATCCCAGTGCAATGCTGAGCCCATCCCAAGAGGAGTCCCTTCATGCACAGCTGAGGATGCCTCTGCCCAGTTCCAGCATGACAACAGCGGTGTGGCCAGCCAGGGTTGCTGGGTGCAAGCAGCAGCAGGAGTAAGAAGGCTGGGTGTCTGTGTAATTCAAGGGACATCTTGTGGCAGAGGCTGGTGGCCTGTGACAACCAGAACAGCAGCACTGGGGACGGGAGAGTCCCTTCAACTCGTCCAGAGCAGGGAAGGAAGCTCTGAGTTGGAAGCATAGCACAGGAACAACTCATCCAAAACCACACAGGCCCAACTTACACTTTGCCCCTCTTCTACTCCAGTTCTTCCCGTGCTCTGCAAGAGCAAAGTGGCATCCGCAGGGCCAGAAGGACAGCACTGCTGGCCCCAAGTGCCTCTGAAAAGCAATCATTGCTATCTTCAACAGCTTCTCCAAGTGCGTAGATGCTCACTCCCCTTACTCCCCTGACCTGATGCCCCAGGGCTGTGCCATCTCCTCTGCTGCAGACACCCCTGGGATGGGTTGGCTGCTCACCATGTGATGGGCACAGAAGGCCAAAGCATCTTCCTGACACACCAGGAAACAGCAGCACAGGCTGCAGCTCCTTGCTGAGCCTCGCAGCTTTCCTAAACAGGCAAGGTTTATACGGAAAGGAACATCTACTGTCAGATCAGCTATTATTTCCACTCATGTTTATTATGCTGAAACCACTATAACCTCAACATGGAAGGAAACTGATGTCTGTTTGAACTGGAGACTAATACAGTATGAGGAAGAAATAAAAGACTGGAGGTTGGTCAGCAAAAGCTCTTCTCTCTTCCTGCCACCTCTGCCTCCGCACCTCTGGCATGGCCAAAGTCACAGCAGCACGCAGAGCTGGCACAAGAGGAGAATATGGGTATCTGCAGGTCTTTCCTGTTGGGTCACCTGGGCCGTGCACCTGGACAGGCAGTTCCCTGCTCCCTGCTGAGCACAGCTCTGTGGGGTGGTGGCCAACAACCCTGGCTGTCCCCAAGATTTCCATGGGCCCTGCCCCTGGGCAGCAGCACCAGTCCATGTAAAGATGAGGTCCTGCAGGATCGGGTCTGGAGAAAGGTCACTTGGTTCTCCCAGCGGAGCTTCTGGGGCTGGTCCTGCAGCGCTGGATGGTCTCCACCCAGCCAGTCCGTGTGTGCACCGGGATGGAGGAAACTGACCTCCTGTCTCTGCTGCACAAGAAAAGGGGGCATGAGAGCTGAGAGCAGCGCATGTGCAGCACGTGAGGGGGAAGCAGGCCCTCAGCACACAGCAGAGAGAGCTGCGAGCTCAGACAGCAGCACTGGGCAGAAGGTTTTGCACAAGGGGAAAGAGAGACTAGGACAGAAGGATGAGGAACAGCATGCCCGGAGCAAGAAACCAGCCCCTCAAGCTCCTTTAGGCAACAGGCACCCCCAGGACCCCCTCTGCTTTGCTCCTCATTAAAGGTTTGTCATTACCGCCTTATTTTTAATACACACTGAGAGAAGGAGACCCACACACATACACATCCACGCGTGCACACACACACACAAAGGGGAACCATTGCCAAAATATACACTATAGACAGAAGAGTCCGTTCACACGATATATATGTACAGAGTCTCTGGGCACGGGCTGGGTGTGCGGCTGGGCCGGGACCTGTGCGGGGCACGAGGCCCTCAGGGCTTCACACACTTCCCTTTCTTCTCCCGCCGCTGCAGTTTCCGAAGGCGGCGAGTCCAGGCATCCCTCCATTGGATGACCAGGCTGTTCTTGTCGGCCATCAGTCCCGGCCGGTCGGTGGAGTTCTCGCTGATCCCCATCACCAGGTACTTCTTGCTGATCTGGATTTTGGGGCATTTGCAGGACAGGTCCTTGAGGTGGATCCACAAGAAGTTGTCTCCACGCTTGACCCGCTCGTCGCGGCACTTGTAGACGGAGAGGATGTTGATGGTGAACTTGGCCCAGTTGGCCACCGTCTCCATTTCCAAAATGTTCACTTGGACCACTGAGGGAAAAGAGGGAGAGGAGGGTGACGGGGATGCTCTGCCAGCTCCTGATGGAACCGCCGTCCCTGGGGATGCAGGGCAGCCTTACCATAATCTTTCTTGCAGTATTTCTTCATGTTAATCTTGTAGTTGCCTTTGGCTGGCTTGCAGTAGGAGTCACAGTCTGCAGAGGAGGAACAGAGGGTTTAGCATGTGGCACAGCACTGTGCATGGGGCCCTGCCCCACTATGGGGGAAGGTGTCATGGTGGGGGCATGTCAGAGTGGGCTTCCCTGTCCCTGCGTCCTCCAGAAGGCTCCAAGCCAGGCCTGGGATGCTGCTAACAGTGGGGTCCCTGAGCCCTGCTATGCCCCCCTATTATCTCAGCAGCTCTTGCAGATTGAGACTGGTCCCACTGCAGCCCCTGAAGTCCCCTTGGGCCTCTCAGGCTGGCCACATCCCCTCCTGTGATGACAGTGACAATGCCATGAAGGATTATTCAGGACACGGCTGGCGGAAGGAGCCTGGGGACCCTCCTCTGGGAGACAGGAGAGGGTGGAAGAACCCCAAAAGAGCATCTGACTCTAGAGCAAGAGACAGAGTCTGGAGTGTGACTCCTACTTCTGTGGGGCCCCAAAGGATATTAGGAACATGGGAAGCTGGCAGGTGAGGTCACTCCCTGCTGCTCAAGCATCTCCTGCTGGCACTGACCAAGCATGGCCAGGGAGGTCACCACGCTGAGCTTCCTGCACACACCCACACCGGCAGCATCCCACTTAGTAGCATCCTTCCCTATAGCATCCCTCCTTCCCTCCAGCATCCATCCTTCCCTGCAGCATCCCTCCCTCCTCACAATATCCCTCCCTGCCATTCCTCCCCATGCTGCGGCAGAAGCTCATGTCCTCAAGGAAGCTTTTCTCTGTGCATTTCTAAAGGCTTCAGATTTGCATCTCAAGCAGAGGGAGGGCAGGCCAGGAATGCCTCTCCTTCTCCCCAAAGGCTTTGATCCCAACAATTGCCTGAAGCAGCCCAGTTCTCCTCCTTTCTTTGCCCCTGCCACCTTCTTTTGAACATCTCAATTTGTCTCTTTCCAAATGGCATGTTCTTCTAAGCCCATCTTTCTTCCTTTCTCTCCCTCTCCCAGGTTCTCTGTCCAGTTGGCAGAGCCCTCACCAGTCCCAGGACAGAGGGCAGCCACTGAGCTGCCTTTGTCTGCGGGTTGCCACAGCAATCGCTGGCGATGGAGGGGGATGGTGGGGAAATAACAGCACTCTGTGCCAAGAGAGAGGAAGGAGAAAGAGGAAAGAAAGAAGCCCAGAAGCACAAACTCATCCTGAGCTCTGCTGCTCCCCTTTCTGCCCAGCTCCCTTTCAGTGAGGACTTTGTGCCGCCTGTTCCAAATTTGTCATCAACAGAAGTGGCTCAGCATGAACCTAATTCCTGGCAGAGTGGGGTGAGCTCTGCTTTTCGGCCCAGCCCCACTGCGCTGCCCCTGGGCTGGGCTGCCATAACCACCCCATTCCTATCCTTGCCACCATGAGGCTCCTCAGTCCCCAGCGCCACCAAACCACACAGGGACACCACGCAGGGACAGGAGGGACCTTGGAGAGGCAGAAGGGACAGAGGAGCACTGCCAGAGACCAACCCCCCCGTGGGGCTGAGCCTTTCTGGACCAGAGTGGTTTTTAAGTACCACAAGCTGTAGAGTCATCTGCGGGGGCAGAAAACACGTTTTGTGGATTGGAGTGATTTTTCTCAGAGAAACCAGAACGCTTTCAGTGGAAAAGAGGGGAGGCATCATAAAAGGAAGGAGGAGCAGCGGGAGTGATTAATTGCACTCTTCTTGCAGCTTGACAGGGTGCCCGGCATCCATGTCCCCTCCTGGGAGCTGTGCACAGGGACGGAGCCGTTGGTGGCAGTGGGGACAGAGCCCAGGGGCACGGCACGCTGCGGCTGGCAGTGCGCAGCATCTTCAGAGAGGGCCACGCTTTAGGCTCCTATGAAGCGAAAACCCCGCTGGGGCCGCTTTCAGCTCCTTGCAAATCTGGCCAGATCCAAGCTGCAGTTTCACAAGGACACACAGGACCATATGGGCTCGCGGTCCCCTCCGCTGCTGGAGACGGGGGTTGGGAGCAAAGCCACGGCAGTAGCAGCCAGCGCCGCACAATGCAGGGCCAGGCGGAGAAAGCTGCACGGGGAGCCTCCCGCGTTCAGCCCTGCCACAGCCGGGCCGTGGGGAGGCGATGCGCTGTGGGGCGCTGAGCTGTGGGGCAGCCCTGGTCAACCTGCCAGCCCAGGCCCTCTGCCGGCTCTGTGCTTGGGAACAAAGAAAAGGAAGAAAAGAGGAAAGAAAAACAATAACCGCCCTGGGCTCCCGCTCACGATTAACATCATAAAACTGCGATTCTGAAAAGCCAGAGATGGTATTTGGAATTAACAGTTTGGGATTCGTTTGGGGACTTTTAACCTCAGCTTTGCGCTGAGGAACGTTCCTCAAAAATAAAAACAATTCCCGCTCCATTTATGTAAGAAACTCAGGGAAAAAAAAAAAAATAAATGAAGAAGATTCGTGTCTGGCTATGGGCCTCAGTGTGCTGCAGAACTGAGCGTGGGGTGCCAGGCAGAGTCCCAGCCCCACATCCCCACTGGGGCTACGGGATGCCCAGTGCTGGGGGATGGGAGGAGCACAGGGGGGTGGTGAGTTTGCACATCTGGTTGACTTCTCTGTGCCTCGAAAAAAAAAAGAAGGAATATTTTGTTTTAAGAGAGATGTAACTTAATTAGGTGTTACGGCTGCAAATCTTTTACTGCTGACTTTGAATTCCTTTAAAGCCCTCTTTTGCACTCTGCTAGTTTTGTTAATTCCACTAACAGGGAACAAGTTTTGTTTTTTTTTTTTAAACTATTATTATTTTTTTGCAAAGTGGAAAATATTTGGGACTAATAATAATAAAAATTAAAAGAAATGGAGGCAGGACGCTTTGCTGTAAAGCTGGCCGGCGTTTGGGCAGGGATCAAAGCCGGACCCCAGCGGCTGCGAAGGGCTGGGGAGCAAAACGTGGGAATGGGATGGCGATGTCAGCGCACAGCCCGGATGCAGACGGGGCTGTGATGTGGTGGTGGGGAAGCACCTGAGCAGCCGCAGCCCTGAACAATGTCCTCCTGTTCCTCCAGGCACACCTGCTGTGGGGCGGCGGGGAGGGGGGCTCTGGGGCTCCAGGGAGGTAGAAGAGGTGCAGGCAGCGGGAGGGGGGTAGGGGCAAGTGCACAGCCCTGGGAGGCCCCTGGCCGTGCCCAGTAATCCTAAGAGGGTCCTGCGGGACCCCGGTCCCTGGCGCAGGCTGTGGGCAGAGGTGGGCTGTGTTGCACTGAATGTACTGGAACTAGAAGCCAGAAACCTTCCAACAAGAAAGGCACAGGTACAGAGACAGGCTGCTGAACACAGACCTGCTCTGTCAAAGCAAAGTGAATGCCGGGGTCTGCACTGAGTGCCATTTATTTTCATGCACCTGAAAATATCAGACAGGATACTAAGAATGCTCCTATTTATAAAACACTGGAGGGAGTCACTCTGATTAACTCTGCCCCACGCATCCCTCTCTGTTTACAACAAAATCACTCAAATCCACTCCATTTTCCTCTCACCAAAACCCCTTCTCTGGCATTCTCATCTCCTGCTTGGATGCCTCATGGCCAGAAAGCAAAGCAAGCTGGAGAGCAGCCTTCACCTCCACTCCCATCACCCTACATGCCCAAACCAGAGCAAGGAAAGACAAGCACTTGCTCCCAGCCCCTGGCCTGCTGCAGAACCCAAAGCGCCTTAATGCACTCCTTGTTCCCCATGAGAACCACTGCCAGCCCTGGTGCTCCCGGTGTCAGCAGCTCTGCATGTTTGTTGGTCCCTTTGCAGAAACACAAAAGATTTCCACTCTTGTTAATTCTTTCACTAAAGGCAGCCTTGTGGCTGGCGATGTGGGTTTGGAGAGGTTTGGCACTCCTGATAGGTGTGCTGTGGGGCAGAGAGTGGAGGCAGTGTCTCTCAGCAGGGCTGGGGCTGGATGCGCAGAGCACTTACCTGCAGGTGCCTCCGTGCTGGTGATGAGAGAGGTCGGATTGATGGCAGGGATCTCTGGAAGAGAAAGGGGGAAATGTCTTAAGGAAAGAGGTCGCCAGCTCTGGGCAGCCCCCATTCCCAGCCCACCATGCACAGCCCTTCCTTTCCAGACAGAGGGGTCTCCCAGCCCTGGCTGCTTTACCAAGAACTTCGGGGTCTGACTGAAGCTGGGGGTGGCACACAGACAAGAGCCCTCTGCAGACTGGGTGCAGAGAGGATTTAGTGCGTCACCCCTAGGAAGCTCGCTAAGAAAGACTGGGTGAGCCTGCCCTGAATAACACAGGCCCTTAAATACTCCTGGAGACACTTCATCTGGTGCAGGACTCACTGATGCAGGGGGCCACGGGCGAGCGGCTCTGCTGGAAGCCCTTGGCGCAGCGGTTGCAGGTGAGGCCGGTCACGCCGTCCTTACATGGGCACTGCCCTGTTGTTTGGTTGCAGGTCTTGCCAGCAGCTCCGACCGGGTGGCAGTCACAGGCTGGACAGGAAAGGGAGAAAGTCTTTGGTTATGTGGGAGGAAATGCATGGCACAAACCCACGGCTTGTCTGTGGCACTTATGGCCAGCCACCCGCTGCCAGTTCCAGGGGACAGTGGGGAGAGCCCATGGGGAAGGTCTCCTGAGCCTCCTCTCCATAGAAGTGAGCCAACATGGAGTTGGCACACCAACTGAGCCTTGTTTTGATCTGGGATGGCCTGAAGTGTGTCTTCTAGTAGTGATAGGTCAAGGGGGAATGGTCTTCAACTAAAAGAGGAGAGTTAGGTCAGACGCTGGGGAGGAAAGTGAGGCCGTAGCACTGCTGCCCAGAGCTGTAGGTGCCCATCCCTAGAGGTGCAGAAGAGCTGGTGAGGGCAGCCAGCCCATGGCAGGGATAGGGCTGGGGGCTGTGTGGGCCCTTCTAACCCAACCATCTGGGATTCTATGATTCTCAATGATGCCCTGGCTCATAAACCCTAACATCCACCCAATCTCCTGCAAGCCCTTACTGGAGAATGCTGTTCTAATGGCCTTCCATCACAGTCTCCCCAGGAGACAAGCCAAACCTGACCTGAGTGAAAATTTGATTTCCAACCCTGGGATGGATCTGAAGCATATCATCCTCACACTGGATATACCCATACTGGATGATGGAGCTAATGATCTGGATGATGGAAGCAGGGATGTGGGAGGAAGAAGACAATGCTTTGTCAGGAGAGGACCCTCCCTCTGCTGGCCCAAGGCTGGGCCTGGCTACAAGCTGGAGGAGGTTATCTTGGCCTCCATCGGTGTAAGAGTTGAACGTGATTCCAAAGCAAAACAAAAACATCTCCCCCCACCCATCCCCACAGCCCCCCGATGTTATCACTTCCCTAATTTTCACCAGATGGGACTGCTTGCAGCACCACGGCACGGCTCCCCAGGCTTCTCCTGCACGGCGAGAAACAAGAGCAAGCAGCCTCTAATGGGGACCAGATGCTGCACTCCTTATCAGATCCTGGCTGGGGCTGGAAACGGACGTGTTTCTGACAAGGATATTTTGGGGGCTCAGCTGTGATAACAAATGGCAGAGAGCGAGGGAGCCTTGGCATGACGCGGGGAGCAAGGGGCCTTTCTCCAGCCATAGCTTTGGTTGGGGCCATGAGCACCACCTGCAGCCATTTCTTTGGAGCTGGGGGTAAAGGCCACAGTGTCCCTTCTGTGCGGGGCCGGTGGGCACAGGTACCCTTGAGCAGCTGGCAGGTATGGCTGCTCCTCGAGAGCGGCCAAGGCTTTGTCTCAGCCACCAGGAAGGTTTGAATTGCTGCGTGAGGCTGCACACAGAGCCCCAGCAGGGCTGTGGTGCCAGGTGGGCTCGGCCGCGGGCAACGCACGCAGGCTGTGAGCACAGCGAGGGACAGTTTGTGCCCTGGGAAATTTATGGCAGGAGGCACACGTCCAGCCAAGATTTATGCAAGCGTTCAGCTTCACACATTGTGCATGATCTCCCTGGTCTCAGCGGTGTATTCCCGGTGTAAAGTTTAAGTAGGTCCATAAATCTCAGCTTGGTCTGGATCCAGTTCTTCCAGCCGGATCCTCCTTGCACTGTGAAGAAAGCTTCCAAAGACTCAACACCTTACCTGGAGCAGCAGGTGAGCTGGCTTTGCTCATGCCATGTCCTGCAGAGACAGCTCTGTCCCAGCAGGTTGCTGTGTCTCGCTGTGCCCCTCTCTCCCAGGGCTGACCCCTGTGTGTCCCCACCTCTGTGCCCATTGCCTGCAATGCCTGAGCTCACCCTGGGTGCTGGGAAGGAGTCCCCACATCAGGGCATAACCCATTGAGCTGTGCTTGCCAGGAAGAATGTCTTGCACCTAGTATCGAGAGTAGCTGTGCTTTTTGAGGCTTAGCTGCTGCTGCTTCCTCGTTTTCCATTGGAGAAAGCTCACGTTTTACGGTTTTGTTTGAATTACAGGGACTAATGCGCAGCCATTCTTTATTTGACTTTCCAATTACCACCGTTGGATTAATCCTGCACACTGTCCTGTGTGTTGCACTCTCCTCCACGCCTCAGTGCCCTGTGGTGATGCTGGTTGCTGGCTGCTGGTGGCCATTGCTGGGCTCACCTCTACTCCATCAGGTGCTGTGGGAGATGCAGGCTGGTGCAATCCACGGGGAGCATCTTTGTACCCATCTCTGAATCCCAGCAGAGATGAGCCACGCTTGGATTGTTATTTGATAGAACAGTTTGGGTTTCTTTAAATAACTCACACTGTGATAATGCTGGCCTCTGGGCTAGCATTTCAAGTCTTGAATACGAGCTGAGCTTTCTTTCAATATTTTCCTTTGTTAGGCTCCTCTGCTGCCCTGGACCAGCTCTGGAGGAAGATCTTTGCTCAATGCCTGCAGCTCTCCTTGCTCTGCAGTATGCTCTCCAGACCTGCTCTCATGGGCCTCGCCTTTTATTCTCCTTTTTCCTAGCAGAAATGTAGCTATTCAAAGCAGCAGGTGCATGGCACAGCTTTGGAAAAAACAAGCCCAAACCATCCGATTGCATCTCCATCACCTGGGGCAGGCACACTCTGGAGGGCACGGATGCACACCGATCTGCTCCTGCAATATACACGAGGAAAGGGGAAATGCTCTCTGCTCTGCGAGGGAGGGACGGTCAAAGGAACAGAAGCGTGAAGGATTTTATTATTGACTCGGATGCCTGGGACAGAGCCAGGAGCTGGCTCTGCAGATCCAGGCACTGCTCTGCTGCAAGATCCTCTTCAACATATGCCCCGTAGCAGGGGACAGGCTTTGTGCACATGTTCATCTGGCTGGGCTGAGCCTTTGCAGCATTTCAAAACCGCTCGCAAGCGCTGCCAGCCTTCAGGAAGTGGCACTGTGGCCCTGCGTGGCACAGGGACCTGCAGGAGAGCTCTTCTTGCAGGGCGAGCCTGCTGCAGCACCCTGCTCCTATGCTGCACTGGGGTCAGCGGCTTCACTCACAGGGCTGAGTGCTGCCCAGAGCAGTGTTGATATCTGAGCCTCTGCCAGAGTTGGAAACACACTGAACCTCTCCTGCAGCTTAGTGCCTGCGTCCAGAAACTGGATGGGCCCTCAGCACCCTCATGCATACCTGCATGTGTCCCCATGGCCGGAGGATGCCCCCGCAGCCCCAGGCACCATGGGATGAGTGGGACATTGCCCCAGAGCTCCTGGCACAGGGCAGCACAATGGGAAGTGCTCACACTAACCCGCACTCAGCTCATGCTCACACCTTGAGGCTGGGCTGTGCTAAGCCTTCCCATCTGCAGCATCTAGCAAAATCCTGTTTCTTGGGTTATTTATTTTTCATTCTGCTAGCGCTCTTCCCTGGATGGACCAGCACTGGGTGATGGCAGGGTGAGAGGGAATGCAAGGTGGGGGGACTGTGCATGTGTGCCAGATGTGGGGATAGCAGCCGGACTGGGGTCTTCACTGCAGCTCCATTTTAGGCAGCCCCCTGCCTGCCCTCCAGAGGAAATGACTCAGGGCTTTCCCTGAAACCGCAGGCTGATGAGGCTGCCGCCTGCCCGGCTGCTCCTGCACATGGAGGGCTCTTGCCTGGGGCTGGGGGCACCTCTGGGGATGAGAGGGGGATCAAGCACAGCCCCGGTGTGGGGAAATCTTCATGGAAAAGGTGGAAAAGGCCGCAGTGCTGCACTGCTCTAGCCTGGCTGTGTTGCAGCAGGAGCTGGGGCTGCTGCTGTCCTGCTCTGTCCCATCTCATCTCATCTCACAGCTGCTCAGTCATGCCCTCAGTCCGTGCCACGACCCCACTTCTGGCTGTCTCCAGTCTCAGGAGGCTGGAGAGGCTGTGGGGAGATGCTGCAAGCTGCAGGGAAGGGAGCAGCCTCCCTTTCCTCTGCTTCAGCCTCCTTATGTGCAAAGACATGGAATCTCCTGAACAGTGGGCAAATTAGGGGCCATCCCCAGCAGGGATCCTGGGAGCCTGCCTGGCGCTCCTCAGGATCAAAGCACTACCCGTGATGCGGTGTACAGACCCTCAGGATGTGCTCCTCATCCTGCATCCTCCTCTTCCTCTCCCACTGTCACCCCAAGGACACATGAGCACCGCCAATGGGAAACACTCATGTCCTGGGGCTCAGCTGTGGGGCTGCTGCGCCCAAAGCCCGTTTCCCTTTGCTTTGTTCTGCCAAAGCCCCAGATAAAACGAGGGTAGAGAGAAGCCAAGGTGATTCATACAGGATGGACAACAAAAGGTTTTTAGTTGTGACAACACTGGATGCATTCTGGACCCAAATGAGCCCATCCTACCCATGAAACTTACACACCGTGGAGACTTGCAAGCCAAATACTTCAGTTCTACGGCCACAAAGTTGCTGCACAACACCGGCATCAGCAGCTGCTGTAGATCCCACATAAACACACAGAAACCTGGCCAAGTGCTCGTCTGCTGTGAGGGCACCAATGGGCTGGGGGGTGGGCAGCATTCCACCGCCACCCCAACACACCTCCAGCACACATGGAAGCAGCTTTCCCTGCTGTCTGTGCAGTACCACTGCCAGAGGGGAAGCCGCACTCCCTTCCTGGAGATACTTGCAATCTCAGCTGGAAAAATGGGATCAGGGGTGAGTTCCTGGCCTTGGAGAAACCATGGCAAAGCTCCCATCCCCACCAGTGGGGTCAGCACAGCAGCGGCAGTCCAGGGGGATGGTCAAGGTGGCTTTTTGTTGTCTAACCACTGGTGGGACCATTGTTTGGAGGCGCTGCAAAGGATGGAGGCTGCATGGAGAGGGCTGGTCGGGAGAGATAAGGCAGGGCAGCCCCGGGAGAGGAAAGCCTCAGCTTGGCACAGGCCAGGACCAGTGGGGCCAGGCTGTGCTCCCTGCTTGGAGCCAGAACAGTTCCCAGACGCCTCAGGGCAATGCACCCTGCCCATGGGCAGCACTGCTCAGCACCCCACAGGCGGAGCTGCCCATCAGCAGCACCCATGGCAGCACAGCAGGGAGAAGGGAAACCCTGCCAGCATTGTCCCAGCCCTTTCAGTGTGAGGAAGCACCACAATCCTTTTGTGATGCAGTGTGAAGACTTCCAAGTGTATCTACTGCCAAGACTATGTTGGTGTCAGAGCCTAATCCCCAGCAAGCTGCCACAGGCATTCTGCAGCACCTGCACAGCTCCACACCTCCCCAAATCCCAACACTAACGGCTGTGCCTGCAGTTGTGCCAGGGCCAAGGGCCATTCCTCGTGGGGCAGAGGGGTCTCCCCCAGCCACCTGCTCCCACAGGTCTCCCTCCCCATCCTTTGGGTCTGGGTGCCCACAGACACACTGGGCTCAAGGCCATTGCCCACCATTCCCTCGGGGCAGCAGATCGCTCCCGGCTCACCTTTGCAGGCCTTGCGGTCCGTGATGGACTTGCTGAGGTCCCGGTAGAAGCCCTCCTTGCAGTAGTGGCAGTGCCTCCCAGCCGTGTTGTGTCGGCAGTTGAGGCAAACGCCGCCGCTCTTCCTGCCTGACAGCTTGTACAGCTCCATGTTGAAGCGGCAGCGCCGAGCGTGCAGGTTGCAGTTGCAGGCTGGAAAGGAATAGAGTGTCAGCAGAGGCAGCTCAACATCACCGTGAGCACCAATTGCTGGGGTCAGACACAGCACTCCCTGTGCTCCACGGTCCCCAGAACGGTGGTCATGCCCTCTCCATCCACACAAACGTGCAGGCACGGCTTTTACTGCATGGAGTCCTAAAAGCTGAGGCTGGGGGTCTGCTGGGATTCTGCTGCACCAGCACTGCCTGAGCAGGGAAACAGGAGGGGTAAACTCACGCCAGGTGCACAGCATGGACCCCACAGAAGGGCTCCGGATGCAGGGTCAGGAAGGAGGAGAACGTGGCTGGAAGTGGTGGTGCAGCCAGCCCCGGTGTGTCATCCAGATGTGTAGCATCTGCCTCTTAAAGGGGCCAGGGCTGGAAGTTGGGCACGTGTGGGCATGGAGCATGGGGCTGCTCAGCCCAAGGCAGAGCACTGGGTTGCAGTTGGGCAGGGAGTCCATTAATGCTGGCCAGGCAGTGCCAGCTAGGCACCTGCAACCTGCTGCCCCACAGCCTCAGCGCCAGCAGCACAGCCCCCAAACTGCTGTTAGTTGAAGCTCTGCTCTGCACACACACACACAGAAGCCCACAGTGACACACGCATGCACAGACATGCAGAAGTATGTGTGCACTCTCACACGCGCTTACATGTGTGCGTGTGCAGTCACAAGCATGTGCACAAGCATGCATGTTCATATCTGCACACCGGTGCGCGTGCTCACACATATGCACACGTACACACAGAGCTGCATGCACGTGTCCCCACACATGTGCACACTGATGCAAACACACACACTATTCCTTTCCTTAGCCACAGGAACTGAGAAGACCCCCCCGCCCGATTCCACGTGTGTGAGATAAAAAGGAAAAGCAGTGCCAGTTCCTGTTTAACACTCTCGCAAAAAGATAATGGGAACAAGATTTCCTTTGGCAAAACACAGCGCCCGCCCCCAGCCCCCTCCCTGCGCTGGTAAATTGAGGCTGGGTGAGAGTTTTTCCAGGCGTACTGTGAAATTCATTAACATGTCAGCCCAGATTTAACTGCTGGGCCTGCTTGTCGTTTGTGTGAAGTTTCCCCCGCTCACCCCCCCGGGTCGCCCAGGAGCACATTGGGAGCCTCAGCCTGCGCAGATCAAACGGTCCTGGCATCATGTGGAGAGAGCAGCAGCACACCCTGAACCCAGCCTGCACAACCCCTGAGCCCAGCCTGCTTCCAACTCCCATGCACCCCACCTTGGCTCCCTCACATTATGAGACTGGTGTAAGAATCCCAGGGCAGGCACAACACCGACACTCCACTGGGCAGTGGGTGCATCCTGGGGTCTGTTCCTTCTGAGCTCACTTTTTACTGGTGGTGGCAGGATGAATTCTCATGCTTGGCTGGACAGTGGGACACAGTGCCTGAAGGAAGAGCAGCACATTTTTATGTGTGGTGGGGATGCAGCTGCTTGGCAGGGATGGTGTTGGAAGAGTGGGGACGGTGCTGGCATGGTGGGACGTTGGGGGTGGTGCTGGTGTGATGGGGATGTTGATCCAATTGTTACCCACTCAGGAGTTAGGAGATTCAGAAAGCAAGCATCCGATTCTGCACGGAATTAAACAAAGACCTTCCTTTGGGTTCCAACTCAGTGTGCTTGTTGACTTGGTGCACCAGGCATGGACCAGCTCCCAAATCCCAACTGAGGTAACAGTGATGCAGTGGGCACAGTGGGGATGTGGTGCAGCAGGGATGCAGCTGCTCTGCCAGGCTCTGCGCAGGGCCAGCACCAGAGCACACGATGCTGCTCTGTCCCCAGGCTGGGAACAAGCTGGCTTGAGTTGCTGAGCAGAGGCACCTGCAGGGAAATAATTCTGGGGGCGAAGGGACCCTTTTTTTTGCCTTGCTCACCCAGCAGGAGAAATCCTGGGCCCCTGCAAGCTCCTGCATCCTCTGGGAAGCAGAAGGGACACGGGGCAGTGGAGGAGGAAGGTCAGGTAAATGATTCACCACGGCCATCACAGGTCTCTCTCTGCCCCAGTTTAATTGGTGATGGAATAACTGGCCCGGCCTTTCTGTGGCATTGAAGCAGGGCCAGGGGCTGGCTCACTGCCCTGCTGCTGTGTGGCACGTCCCCACCAGCCCCAGGGCCACCCCTGCACGGCCACAGCACTGTCCCAGCACAGAGCGATGCTGGCCATCGCGGGGACCTCGGTGTGAGCATGTGGCCAGGCTTGGCCATGCTGGGATGGGGACAGGGTCACAGTGTGGCACATGAGCTCCTGGGCATGCAGTGCTAATCGGAGCGGACGGTCCCCCTCACACTGTGCTAAATGCTTGTGCTGTTCTCAGAGCCGACTTGGTTGCAAGCTCTGTCTGTCTCCTGTTAATCACTAATTAAAGGCTTGAATGCTCCCTGCTGTTTGGGGTATTAATAAGAATTTAATTGCACAGTTTGGGGCTAATTACGTGGTGGTTTGCTTCTGCCCTTGTACAGTATGCCCAATTAAACAATCATATGATCAATTAAACAATCACAAGATCTAATAATTTGCAATAATAGACTAATTAAACGTCAACACCTTGAAATGGGGCCGCCTTCTGTCCCCCTTTTGAAGGCTTTGAACCCCCCGCCTGGACTCTGGCTACCCCCATACCTCCTCCCCTCCAGCTCCCCACGGGTCAGCAGCGAGGTGACGGTGGGAGGGGTGCAGGGCTGGGGACCCCCTATGGGGACACGGGACGGGCAGCATCGTGCGTGGGGAGCACACGTGCAGCAGATGCCGGTGCCAGCAGGACGTGAGGGGGTTCGCCGCCCCCAAGAGCTCCCTGGGAGTGATTAGTTAACGGAGCTGGCTCAGCGAAACCCTAGACCGGCTGCCGCTGCCAACCCGCAGCGGATCCGAGCTACGCCCCTGCTTTGGCTGGAGGGGAGCCCAGCCGGGAGGCGAGGCGGGACGGCTGCACCTCAGCCCCGGAGAGGAGCGGGGCAGGAGAGCCCCTGTGCCCAGCGCCGACATGTGGGCCGTTCCCCGCCTCTGCGGGACGGCTGTGGGGACAGGGACCCAGGCACAGCCGGGATGGCGCTGCCGCACAGCAGCCCAGCTCGCCGCCTGGCAGCCAGGGTGGCGTGAGGCTGAGCCACCGCAGGCCACCCCGGGAGCAGGGCTCGGGACTCGCAGCTGAGCTCTAATGCCCTCTGTTGCAGGCGGACCCCCGGCCCCGGCTCTCCCATTGCCCCACAGCCGCTGGGGAGGGAGGATGCTGGCGGGGGGAGGGCGTCTGCTGCCCTGCTCACCGCCTCCCAGAGCCACCTCCTGCCTGGCACCAGCGTAAAGGAGGCCAGGTCAGCTCAACGGGCTTAAAAAGGGGATTTCTGAAGGAATTCTGCATCGGGAGCACTGAGATAAGAACAAGAAAACGCACACAAGAAGGGGACAGAGGGGACGAACGAAAGAGAGGGGGGCCTGCAAAACCCATCAGCACTCCTCCGCGCACCGGCATCCCGGATTGATGCCCTCAGTTCCTGGCTGCTCCTCTGCCCGGTGCGGGGGAAGAGCAGTTCCACCGGGAGCACGCAGAGCCCGGATCAAAGCGAGCCCCGAGCGCTATCCGTGGGCTCCGCAGGTTCTGCTCTGGGAGCAGGGTCTCCCCTTTGTGCCGCGGGCAGAAAGGCACTCCAGCCGCGGCGGCGACAATGGGAACAAGAGCTCCAGCATTACCAGCGAGTGGATCAATTACTTCCAGTGGCTGCTTTGCACTAATCCTCTCCCCCCTGCCTTGGGGACAGCCTCCCGACTGGGGCACCGGGCTCTGGGTGGCAGCTCCGCGGGAACAGCAGCAGGGACGGAGGGCAGGGCAGGGCAGGACTCCAGAACAGCACTAACGCGTCCCTCAGGGGGCTGGGGAGACTCGTGACCCTGCCCACACCTCTGAGCTGCGGGGATTTCCCCTCCTTGAGCCCATCCCGGAGGATGGGAGGGCCCGGCTGTGCCCGGGGGACACCGGCACTGCTCTGCAGGCAGCCCAGTGGGCACGGGGCCATGCACCCTGCAGCATGGAGCTGGCCTTGCCCTCGTGCCAAGCTGGCAGTGTGGCAAAGCCACTGTTTCCCCAAAACCTGACCTGTGAACAACACTCAGCTATGCAGAGTGGCAGCGTCTCTGCTCTCTACAGACACCACAGCAACTCCTCGATGCACACATCTCTGCCTTTCTGCTGAAAGACACGCATCTCTGCTGTTCTCACCTCTGCTCTCCTTAGCACCACAGAGAAGCAGAAATTATTGTGACAAGAGAAGAACAGAACCCATGGGAAGCCCTAAAAACAGCACCCATCTGCCCAGACCTCCATCCTCCTCCACACACCATGGGCCAGCTCAGCTGCTGCACAAACTCCCAGGAAAATGGGGACGGATGCACCAGCTTTGTTTTTTGACCCAGATGCACACTTGGCCGTGCCTGTACTCCACTTCCTGAGGAGCAGGACTTCCCCTCATCCCCTATCCAGAGCTGCTCACACAGCTGGGTGAGCCCACAGCCATACGGGCAGCACCAGGGAGCACAGGGCAGAAACTGCACCAGCCCCTCGACTCCATCCCCAGCTGCACACATGGGGATGCAGAACACTCAGGGGCACTCGGACCACCTTCCTCCTCCTCCTCCTCCTCCACCACGGGGCAGCACAGGGCTGGGGCGTGGGACGGAGTCGGAAACCCCACAGCCTGGGCTGAGCAAAGGGAACTTCCCGGGCGGCCTCTCCTTTTAATTGGTGCTAATTGCTGCGTCTGTTCGTGCTGGCTGGGGAGATGTCATTGTTGAAAGGCACAGAGGGGAAGGCTCGGGGAGCTAATCCAGCTTTCAGCCGCTAAGCCCTTCGGAGGCGTGTGATGGAGGAGCTCTTTCAGGTCCCTTCAGAGAAGGCACAAAGCCCGAGAGGGAAAAGGGAGAAAGAAGGGGATCGAATCAACAGGAAAAACCACTTTCACACGCAGCTTGGCTAAGGGCCTTTGTGTGCAGGGTTTGTCAGGGTGTCTTGAAGGGACCGCTCCGTGCCCCCGCCTCCTCCCCACTCTTCTTTTCTCTCCCTCGTTTATCTTTTCAGCCTCATCTGCCAAAAGGGACCCGGCTGGGGGGAGGCCCTTCGGTCTCCTCTTGGGTCACCCGTCCCGCAGGGCAGAGCGAAGGGCACAGCGCAGCACGGGGCAGAGGGGCTGCTGGGTCGAGGTTTTCCTTTTGGTCCACCTCCAAATTTTGCTCCAAAATGTGGTGTTTTGGGGGGAAACATCATGGCTAACCCACTCCCATGGGGTGCGAGGTGCTTTGCAGAATGGCTCAGGCTGTCCCTTTGGACCAGCGAACTTTTTTAGCTTTTTTAGCTTTTTTAGCCTTTTTTTTTTTTTTTTTTTCCCCAGAAGAAATCCTGCCTAACAAACATATATTGAAGCGGGCAGCTGGGATCTCAACAAGTCATCGATCACGAACACTAACAGGTCCCCTGACCTCTGGCACATCCAGCGAGCCATTCGGGGCCTGATTGATGGTGTGGTTCCCTTGTCCCCATCCTGCTGCCCCCTGGGACAGGGTGGGGGTCCAGGAAGGGCAGGAGCCGGTTCCTCCCTCTCCCAGGGCTTTGTGGGGCTCTGGCATCCCCCATGCTGCATGGACAAAAGGCAAAAGCCGCACAGAAACCCCAAAGGAACAGACATGAGAGCGGGGCAGGCGAGCAACGCGAGATCGATATTTGTGAAAACTTTCCTTCAGGTTACAACACCTTTAATCTGCATAAAGCTGTATAAGGAGAGATGAGCCAAACACACAATACACAGCGCCATGCCAGACTGACTGAATGATGACATGCTGAAATAGCAAAGCTCGGGCATTCCCTTAAACCCTGCTAAGTTTTCACTGCCCGTACCAAACCCGGTGCCCATCTCTGCGTTATCCCAAGGACAAGCACTCCCCTCATGTGCTGATGTCCCAGAACACACCCTCATGCCTTCAGGGGGGCTGAGTGCTCACGGCCAAGCTAACACATCCTGTGGGTCGCAGGCAACAGAGGCTCACGCCTGTCCCCATTGCACCCAGGGCTCAGCTCCGTGTCCCCTCTCCCCACCCACGCCCCCCGGGCAGCACAGTGGGCACTTACCCAGGCACTCGTTGGCCTCGCGGGCGCTGGCCCGCTGCCACGGCCGGTCGTAGTGGAAGGGCTTGCAGCGGTCGCACTCGGGCCCCTCGGTGTTGTGCTTGCAGTCGCACACCAGCTTCTGCTCCTTGTCCTTGACGCAGCGCGAGGCGTGCCCGTTGCACTTGCAGCGCCCGCCGACCTGCAGCTCGCCCACCGAGTAGTAATAGGGGGTGGCCCCGGCGCCCCCGTCCTCCTCGCCAGCCTCGCGGCCCCCCAACTCGCGGAAGAGGTGGGGACGGCTGAACACCACCCGGATGTCGGTGGCCGTCACCCAGTCCTGCAGCACAGGGCTGCTGTCAAAGTCCTGGGCTGAGGGCCGCCCGTCGAGCGTGCTGAAGGCGATGAGGCCACCGGTGAGCGGGTAGAGGTCGGTGAGGCCGTCGGTGCACAGGGCCTCCTGCTCGTTCTGCTTGGTGACGGTGGCCTTGCTGGGCTTGCCGTAGATCTTGCGGCACTGCGAGGAGTAGTACTGGTAGGGCACCCACGTCTTGCCATAGTCCATGGACTTGAAGATGGCGGTGGACTCCGGCCGGGGCGAGCAGAACTGGAGGCTGACGTAGACCACCTCGAACTTCTTGCCGAGGGAGAGGGTGAGGGTGACATTATGGGGGAGGTGGTGCAGGGTCTCGGAGCGCCAGCACGTCATGTTGGCGGCCGTGTTGAGGTCTGTCAGGTAGGCGGGTGGGTGGGCTCGGCGGGGGTCCGAGGCATCGCAGTGCCGAGTCGGGGGCTTCCCACAGGTGCTGGAAGCCTGCACCTCCTTCCCGAAGGCAGCGTTGACAAACTCGGGGATGCAGCGACGGGGAGCCCCACTCTCATCATAGCAGGGATCTGGGGGTGTCTGCTGAGCCACGAAGGGGTTTGCAGTCTGTGCCAGGCGCAGCATGCTGGTGGTGAGCAGCAGGCGCAGGAGCTGTGGGGCCTCCATCCTCCCTGGGATGAGAGCACAGAGTGAGGGATGGCAGGGCATGGCGCACCCATAGCGTAGCACAGCCCCTGCAGGGGGCACAAGGTGCAGGGATGAGCTCAAAACCAGGGCATTGGGCTGCAAATGTCCTCCCACACCATGCCCTGCTACGGCATCATCTCAGGATGCCCTACTGACAGCACTGGAAGGAGGAAGTCAGAAGCAGCCCCTTCCTGCACAAACGCCCTGCAGGTTTCAGGCAGGATGGGGACATTCACACCCATGGATATCATAGGGCTTTCATGCACTGAGGTGATGCCCCCGAGCTGAAACTCCCTACAGCAAGAGCATGGGGATGGGACTCAGCTCCCCAGCGCTGTCACAGCTTGCTGGGGTCAGCACCCCATTCCCCTCTGCCTCCCTGTGAGGTGGACCATCACACATCTCCCTTGTTGCTGACCCTGAGGTGGTTACAAGCCAGTGGCCAACCTTCCTGAAAACCCCACTGCCACACAGCCACAGCATTCCCACTGCCAGGAGCTCCTTCTGGCCTTGCTCCCCCAGTGGAGTAGGAAGCCCACCACCCCTGTGCCCCCAGCACAGCGCTGCAGGATGGCTGGGGCTGTGCTGCACTCCCAGGAATAAAGTGTTGATCTTCAGCCTCTGTGCTGCTCCCAGCAGCACGCTCCTGCTGCTGGGGACAGCCCTGTTTCTATTGCTCTGTGTTATTTTCCTTTTGCTGTGGAAGGGAGCTCACCCTGGCCAGGCTGCCAAACCACTAATGGGGGAAGCTCCTCCCTGCCCGGCCAGGCCCAGCTCTGCAGCCCCTGAGCCAGCAGCAGGCAGCGGGGAGGGCAACAGCAGCTGCTGCCCAGGGAGTTCCCCACTGTGGATGGGCCCTTCCCTCTGCTCCACCACCACGAATGGAAGAGGAGTGTCTGCAGCCAACTTGGTGGCTTGCACTGCCCAGCAGCACATCCTCTGCTACTTGCAGAGCCTCTTGGGGACAGCCCTGTGCGTGGCCCAGTGGCTTGGCACTCAGCAAGCAGCACCAGGAATCTCTTGTGCCACGAGCACAGCGAGTGGGTGGCACTGCTAGAGCAGGGGTGGGCATGGGGACAACCCTAGAGAGGAGAGCATTGCCCAAGGCCATGCCCAGCAGCAGGGCCTGTGGGCAGCAGGCGTGGAGCTGTCACTGCAGAGCAGGAAACACTGTGCCACTCTGCTAGCACTGCTGCATTAAAGCTGGCAGAGGCTGGAGCTACAGGAGATGTGCCTCACTCCAAACCCTATTCTTCCTGGGCAGACTGTGATGGAAACACACTGGGATGCAACTATTCTGACCCTAAGCCATCCATCTGCTTCTGTGCACGTGGCATCCCTGCTGCTTGCAGGACACCTGCAGTGAGCAGGGGAACATCACCCAGGGAGTGGCAATGCAGGAACATGAGGACTTGTACTCATCGGAGCCCTGCCTATGCCCCACCACCTGCAGCCAGCTTTGCACCATGTGCTGCACCACACAAAGCAGGAGAGCACCTGTGTGTTCCTGGGCTACAACAAATTCTTCTCCATCAGGATCTTTTCTGGTCTTTCCAAACCATTTTTTTCCTGATCTTCCCCTGCAAACTTAGCAGCTTTGTGCTGGCAGCAAGCTGCTGGGGGCTCCCCAAGAGCTGCACTGCAGCTAAGCCACGTTCCAGGCCCCCTCGTGCAGTTCAGTCTGTTTGCTTGCTCCATGCAGATTCACCCCATGCCCGCCAAGGAGATGAGGCTCATGCTGTGCACAGGGGGAGCTGCCCAGGTTGCTCTGGCCATCACCTGCCCTACTTGCTGGGTTCTGCTCCCCATATCTGCCTGGTGCATGCTAGTGAGATGCCCTGCACAGAGCCTAGAACATCCCCATCCTTCCCACGAGCTTCCAGCTCTCCCATCGCTCACGTCTCCCGTGAGCAGGGAACTCCCCTTCCTGCCCCAGGGAAGGAACGGATGGGGTGCAGCCACCAGCCTGACCCCCAGCCCTACATGTCACAAGGGGACATCTCCGAAAGGACGGATAACCAGTGGGATGACACCTCGGCAGAGGCCTTCCTGCCCTACTCTGTGCTCTGGTGCCCGAATTTTTGGGGCTGTGCTGAGGAGCAGCCGTGGAGGAGCCGGGCCCCGGCGCTTGCAGAGCGGCGTGTCGGCACTGCAGAGGCACCGTGTGAATGGAAATCATTATCATCTGCCAGACCACACACATGCACACACGCTCCGTGTGCAGCTCACCCCATTATCCCACTGAAAGGGAGCCGGGGCCGGTGGTCTCCACGGGTCTCACCTCTGCATCGGAGAGGAGGGCAGCTGCAATCTGCTCCCTTTTATGCATATTCAGCGTGACCCCTGGGCTGTCGGCAAGCTGCCAGGGAGGCCCGGCAGTGGGTATTTCTCTCCTAGCTCCACCTGCCCCCCTTCTACTTCCCTCTTTGGTGCCCTTGCTTCAAACCTAATGGAGACTCTGCCAGCTGAGTGCTGGAGAAGGCATCCAAGGAGCAATGCTGACCCTGCATCAAGATGGATTTGGCCCTCCATGGCCTCCAGGCGAGGTTCCCTCATGCCTTCCAGCCGGGTGAGGACACGATGCCAGCCACAGCAGGAGCATGGCACAGGGTTTGCCCTCCCCGAGGCCGCAGCCTCTATCCCAGCTGCTGCCGTGGCCACGCTCCTCCCCAGTGGCGGTTGCATTTTTGAGGTGGGTGATTTCCTCACTCCTCTGGTTGGGGAATGCTAACAGCCATGCGGTTTGGAAGAAAGTCCCCATGCCTTCACACTCGGAAGTGCTTTGCACTTTAAAAATTAGCTGCTATGCACGGCATCTCCACAACCCTGAGCCCCAGAGCAGCACTGCCAGGGGCACCCATGGTTCTGCACCGCCTGCAGACGTGCTGGGGTCTCACTGGGACGATGCAGACACCCCATCCTCCCCCCGGAGGCGCCGTGCTGCAAGTGTGCTGGGTTTGGATGCCGAACACAGCTCCTAGTGCTGGCTGGGTGCTCATCGGCCTCAGTGCAAAGTCTGGATGCACGAAGGCAGGTGCAGCAGGTGAGCGGCACGGGAAGAACACACTTCCCAGCGCTGACCCCCGTGCCTGCAGCAGGTCCAGGGTCACTGGGGAGCAGAGCGAGGCCGCGGCAGCTTTGCAGAGGTAATTATAGGATTAAGTGGAACAACATGGGGAGGGGAGGGAAGGCGGTTATTAGCCAGATTTGATCCCAGGACCTTTGCGGCGCTGGAGCAGCCTTCTCCAATTAAAGCAGCAGGGAAGCCGCGAGCAGCCTGAGCGATGGCCACACCACGCGCCGCAGCCCGGCCACCGCAGCAGCACTCCAGGGTGCAATGGAGGCCCGAGTCATGCACTGGCAGATGCTGTTTAGCACATAGCCAACAACGGCCACAGCTGGGTAATGAGCCCACAAAGGGCAGGGAAGCACAGGGGCTCACCCAGCCCTATCCCCTCAGCCCTGTGCTTGGGCAGAGGCTGTCTGGTCCCCGCTGAGTGTGGGCAGAGATGCAGGGTGCTGGACCCACAGGGCTCCATGCAGCATGGCACAGTGAGGGGTAGAAGCATCCAACAGGGCACGGGGGACCTGAGCAGATGAGGAGCTCCGCCCCACAGACACATGTGCTGCAGGAGGGACCCACAGGGCATCTGCCCAATTCCACGAGCTGGGAGGCTGTGAAGCCCCTCTTTATGTGCCTGCCAGTGCCAGCTGGGGGCTTCAGGCTTCCAGCAAGAGGCATGCACCAGGACCAAAATCGGGCTCTGGACACGGATAAATCATTCCATGTGTCGTTAGGACAAAAACACAACGGAGAAATACTTAAAAGGAAAGGAAAAACCCCATGCACTGGGAGCAGGCTTGGTTTTTGGGCAGGAAGGGGCGAGGCAGAGATGAGCACGCCACAGCGGGGCTGCGGGCACCAGGGACAGGCTAAGGCTGTGGGCACTGGAGCAGCCACCCACCAGGACGAGGACGAGGCTGTGGCTCCCGCGCAGCACAGTCCTGGCTGAGCTCCCTCTTCCCCCCTCCTTTCTGATTTCAGAGGGCCGTCAGTGCGTACAGACCCACAACCACTCCCCTACTGCGGAGCTGCTCACTCCTTGCAGCCCCTCAGGCTTCCAGCCTGTGCCCCACGCTGTGCACATGGCTCATGTGGGCGACGCGAGGCAGTGCGCTCCTGCAGCAGGCGCTGGGCGACAGCTATTGCAATGCTCTCTGGCAGGCTGGAGGCAGCATTACACAAGCCATACGGTACCCCAGCAGTGCCAAGAGACGCATACATATTACCCTGCACGCAGGAAAGGATGGTCCAGATTCTGACCTCAGCCCCTCTGGCATCAGACAGAAGCAGCTCCATTCAGACCAGGCCAAGCAAGACGTAAGCGACTCCATTCAAATTTACACTGGCATACCTGTGGTCAGCATCTGGCCTGGCTTGAATTAGCTTCAGTCTGACGTTACAAAAGGGAGGAACGGTGCCCAGATTTCCTAGGTTATCGAAAACAACAAAAAAAAAGGAGTCCACCCAAACCACCCCAAGGCCGCTCAGGCATGTGCACGGAGGTGTCAAAGATGTTCGGATGCATCACCCACTTTGGGAGCTTTCGGTGAGCTGCCCCCAGGGAGGACCTGCTGTGGCTGCGCAGTGCCCTGTTTAGCTCTGAGCAGAGCCTGTCCCCTCGCTGGAGTGAGGCTCCTGGCACAGTGGGGATGAGCCCACTTCCCCGTGACACTGAACTCACCGCAGAGCAGGGCGAGCACTTCCCACCAGCTGCAGATCTCCTCACCCGATAACAGCAGCCCACCGAGCCCCAGCCTTGTGGGAGCAGAGAGCACAGCCGCCTCCATGCTGCCATGTTGGTTCATCTCTGCGACCACTCGACTCGCTCTGTCACACACTGGGGACCCTCCCATCACTCCCCACGGCGCTCAGCCCCATCGCAGAGCCCTCACGGCTCCTGCCCTTTCCACTCCATCTGGGAATAAAGTGATCTGGTTTCCATAACGGCCCTTGTTGCCTTTTCACAACATGCCGGGCACAGATGTTGAAAATAGTCTGGATGAATATTTAAAATGGTATTCAGAGATGAGAACATTTGGCCAGCTTTGAAAGATCTCTCACATCGGGTACGGGATGGCTCACGACAACGGGGCCGGAAGTGCGCTGCACTCTGACATCTCGTCCTCTCTCTCCCTGGCTATGGGTACCACGTTTCATGCCCCTGGTGTCACACTGCATGTTACTGACCGCCAGCCAAGTCTGCAGCATTTGGAAGAGGCTGTCACGTACGTTTTTAACATCACGGGGCAAAGTGGAATATGGAAAATCTGTCGCATTTCCATACTGAGCCTAAGTGTCCTGCGCAGGCTCAGGCAGGGACTGGTGGGGGCACAGAATAATTGCTTCCTTATGGAGCAGGGCCCAGGTGGGAGGTGGGGGAACAGGAGGCAGAGGTGCTGCTTCCCTGGAGAGGGCAGATGGAGGCAGCCCCATTGGGAACACGTGTCCAGGGCCTGCACCGCCACTCGCCTACCCCCAGGGCCCTTGCCCAGCTCTGCACCTCCCCCATTTGCTGCCCAAGGAAGCCCCTCAGCACGCCATGCCGAAAGCCCTTGGCTGCCAGCACCCCTCCACCTGGGCTCCTCGGCAGCTTGCATTCTGCAAGGCTCCTTGGTGGAAGCTGTATCCCCACAGACAAGATCCTTCTCTCCAGGCTCACTCTCGTTCCTGCCGAAGCCAGCATGGCACTTGCCATTGATACGGACCTGATGCCTTCCTGCTGCACATCACACCTCACCGGGAGGTGAGGATCCCACAGAACAGCACATCCAGTGCTGGAACAGCAGGACCTTCACCGGGCAGTCAGAAAAGCACAGCAGCTCCCTCTGTTTTATAACGGGAATACTGCAGAAAGGGAAGGTGCCACCATCCATCACAACGCCTCGAAGCGGGTGTCTGCAGCATGGCTCAGGCCCCGTCTCTGGGAGCTGCGGTCCCTCCTCGCCTTGGGAGTGGACAGCAGTGGATTAAGTGAGGGAAGGAGGACCTGTGTCACTCCCGGCTATTGAGGGCTGCACACCACAGGATACCCTCAGCACCACTGTGGGTCCCTCACAGACAGCACTGCCAGAGGTGGGGATGCTCAGCCTAGCTCCCATCTCACCTCCTGCCTGCATGCATCTGAGCTCACACCAGGGCTGAATGCACACACGAGTGCTGCCCGGCAGGACCCGCACTGCTCCATCCTCAGCCTCCCTCACCTCCCTGCTCACAGCATGGTGAGAGCCAGGCCGCGTGAGAGGCTGCTGAGCACCACATCCTCAGCGCAGCAGCCAGTCCTTATCCCAGCAAAGGTATTTCCATCCACCCACCCACTCTCCAGCAGCACGGGAAAGCTGTGGGAGGGACGGCGTTTCGAAAAAATGAGGGTTCAGCAGCAGCTCTGGGACAGAAAGGCAAAAGGAAAACCACCGAACGCAGCCGGGCTTCCCTTCTCCCCGCCTCACCCCGCGCTCACACACGGCGCTGTGCAGGGGCAGCTCTTCCCCCAACTGCAGTGTAGGACCAAGGCATGGTGGGGGTGGGGGGAGGGGATCCGGGGGTTCTCCAGCAGCCCGAACGCGCCGCAGCTGAGAGCAGCTCGCGGGAGCCTTTCCCGAGGGGAACCCCCCCTTCACCGTGCAGGATGACGGTCCCCGACCCTGGCAGAGCCGCACCGCCGAGGTGCCAGCGCTCGCTGCCCGCAGCAACCGGGCACTGCTCCCGCATTGGGGGTCGGGTCTGCGGTCCCTCCCGGCAGCGCGGGGGCAGCGAGGCCGCGGAGCTTCGCCCAGCTCCGGGCACTCCCTTCCCCCCTCCGCAGGGCCGAGCCGGGCCGGGACAAAGCGCGGAGCGACGGAGCTCCGTGCCGGGGGTTCGGCCGTGCCCGTGGGGGCACCGCGGGGGAAAGTCCCGTTTTTCGGCGAGACCGGAGAGAAAGGATGAAACGGGAGGGGAGGGAGGGGGAAGGGCGGGTGGGGGAGAAAGGGGAGGAATAAAAGGCAGCGAGGGAGGGAGCGGTGGGAAGGGACGTGGGGTGCAGCTTCCCGTGCCGGGAAGTTGGAGGAGCAGCTTACCGCGGCCAGGCAGGTAGCGGGCTCGGTCCGCCGGAGGGTCCGGGGCCGCGGCGGCGAGAGTAGCCGGGGCCGCCACAGCAGCGCGGGCGGCAGTGCGGGGCCGCTCCCCTTCCCTTGGCTGATGGCAACAGGAAAAAAGAAAAAAAAAAAAAAAAAGGAAAAAAAAAAAAAAAGGAGAAAAAGAGAAAGAAAGAAAGAAAAAAAGAGCAATAATAATAATTTTCCAGGAAATAATAATAATAAAAAAAACTAGAGCGAAAGCAAAATAAGGCGAAATAGAGCGAAGCGGGAGCGCTGCTCCGGCGCTGCGGGCGGGTCCACAGCGCTGTGCCCGCAGCCGGCAGAGCTCCCGCCCGCTCCACCGCACTGCCCGTGGCTGCTCGTGGGGCGGCGGGGAAGGAGCAAAGGAGAAAAGGAGAGGAAAAGGAAAAAATAATAATTTAGGGGGGAAAAAAAAAGCTCCACACACACACAAAAAAAATTACAAAAGCCAAGAAGCGGAGAACCCGAGTCCCGGTCGCTGCCTGGAAGCGGAGTAAAAAGGCTCCAATAAATCCCGGGTTGAAAAGAAGGGAAAAGTCACCTCCCCGAGGAAATCAGAAGCAGATTTCGAGCCATTTAATCACATGCAGGGAGGTGTGTGTGCGTGTGTGCGCCGCCCGCCGCGCCGCTGCCAGCCCTGCCTCCGCCCTCCCGCCGCCGCGGCCGCCCCGCCGGGAGCGCAGCGGGCCGGGAAGGGGCCGGCCGGGGGCTGGGAGCGGAACGCAGCGGGCCGGGAGGAGAAAGGAAGGAGGGGAAGAGAAGCAAAGGGCCGCCCCGCCGGGAGAGCCGTCCCCGTCGAGGCTCCCACCTGCCGCCCGGCCGCGCTGCCCCCCCTTATGCCACCCCCACCCTGGAGCCCCGGGTCGCTCTCCGCTCTCCCCCCGCCGGCAGCGCGCTTTGCCCGACGTGCGCCCATCAGCGGGGTGCGCTCTACGAGGAAAGCGGCCCTTAATCCTCCCCTGCTTCCCAGGGCAGAAGCGACGAGGGATATACCAGGCGAGGAGCAGCTTCCCGTTCCTTACACGATCGGCTCCGTCCCGTGATGCGGGGGCTCTTCACGCGCTGCCGCACCGGCGCTCGGCCCGTGGTGGCTGGGCAGGAGGGAGGAGGGACGTGGGCATCTCCCCTGGCACAGGCTGCCCAGCGCGGCGGCCCCGGGCCCCCCAGCAGCTGCCTGCCCCCAGCCATCCCGGGCCACCTGCGTTCCAGCTGACTCCAGGAGTGCCGGCTGTGTGTGGGGGGGTGAAACTAATTTAATCAGCATTTGTGTGAGGCGGTGAGGAGGGCAGCAGAAAACCTGGATCTGGATCCCCCTGCTCCCTGAGCCCACCGAGGCTGAGCTCACGGCAGCGTGGTCCCCAGGCTCACCCCCCCCCCCCCGTCCCACCCGCGGATGTCGCTGCAACGAGCGCCAGGACCGAGGAGGGCACTGCGGAAGGGCACGGCGCTCGCACTGCGCTGGAGCTGCCCACCCGCTGCGCCACCTGCGCCAGGCCCCGGCCCGCATCACCCGCTCCCGGAGGAGCCGGTTAGCCACATCCTGTTGCTTCGGAAGAGCAGGTTGCAGGGGAGGGGTCTCCCCCGCCGGGCTGGCAGATGCTGGAGGAGGAGACCCCAGCTGGCCGCAAGGCCCAGGGGAGAGACTGTTTGCAGCTTGCAACCTTGTAGCACAAAATGTATTTCCCCAGCACAGGGAAAAGGGATAAACAAGGGCAAAGCCACCGAGTGACAGCGAAGGGAAGTAGGAGGTGGACAGGGGAAGCTCCGGACTCCTGGAGTCGGGTGCAGTAGGTGTGTTGCATTGTCTCTGTTTGGAATTTGGGCAGCCAGGAGGCTGCAAGCTGCAAAGCTCCAGCAGTGCAGTGCAGATACCGACGGGGCAGGCAAACGCTGGACCAATGTGTGTGAGCCAGATGTGAGCGTGGTGCAGAAGGAGGATGTCAAGGAAGTACAGGACTTTGTGCAAGGGCCTGGAAGCAGAGCGGAATGACTGAGGAGAAGGGGCAGAAGGGAGTACAGCTCCAAGACACAAAGCTGGAGTCATCCCAGCAACTGATCTGAAGGTGTTTTCCCCACCAGAAAACACAAGAACTATCACAAACGTGAACCGTGATGCTGAGCCACCTTGGCCTGGTTGATGCAGTGTGGGGCAAGGCTGGGTGACCTTCCAAAATTTCTGTGTTCCCAATCAGTGGAAAGCACTGACTCCCTTGTCCTGGGACCCACAAGTGACACGAGAGAGGTTGGCCTCTGTGTGGGGAGTCCTGGAGCTGGTGTGCACAGACCTCACATCAGCAAAAGCCCAGACAGAAGACTCAGAATCTGGTTTCCCATTTCCAACTGCTCCCTGCACATTCCCTCTTTCCAGGAGTAGACTAGGGCTCAAGAGAAAAAAGTGAATCTGGGCTTTTGGCAAACTGGGTGCTGAGGAAGGCAGCAGGGACTGAACTCTTGCCGCAGTGGGAGCTGGACTATTGAGACCCTGCTGGGTGCCAGCGTTTGTCCTTTGGCACGGGGATACCCGACAGCCCAGTGATGCTCAGCCATCACAAAGACCCCTGGGCTGTGGGAAGGAGGGCTGGGAGGATAAGTGGGTGCATGGGCTGCTCTTTTCCTGTCGCCCTGCTGCCCGCGGGGAGCTCTGCCCATCACACCCACTGCTCTCTGTGTGCCCATCCGCTCCTCTCCTTGTGCCAGCCTGGTGAAACATGAGGGAGACGGAGACGGTTGGTGCCAGGCAGGCTCCTCACTTAGCGGTGGGGACACGGACACGGCCGTCGGAGGAACCCCTACTCGGGATGGGCGTCGCACCCTCCGCAGGTACCCAGGGCCGGGCACCTCGGCGCTGCCCCAGCTGCCAGCTCCCTGCCCCTGCCCCGCCGGCAGCGCTGGGGCCGCGGTCCCGCACCGAGCCCCCTTCCGGGGGTTCCCGGCGCTACGCGGCGCTCGCTCGCCCTCTGCTGGTCCCGTATCCCCCGAGCAGCGCTGCGGGGCGGAGGAGGGAGAAGGTGCGGAGGAAACGCTCCGTGCGGGGCGGGCTCAGGTCCCCGGGCGGTCCTGCCGCCCCTTTTTTCCCCTTTCCGGAGTGCTCCCTTCAAATCTTCCCAAGGAGAAGATTTGCTGCCTGAAAGAAGGACTCGTCCAGTTGCTGCTCCCAGCGGGCTGCTGTCCCAGTGAGTGGGAGAAGAGCATCCTACCTTAGCCACCAGGTTGTCCTCAGGGCGATTCCACAGTTGCCGTGTTTCCCTTCTCTCTGTGCCGTTTACTCTCTGAAGGATGCTCTGCCCTTCACCTGCCTTCCCCTTGCCAAGCTGCAGTTCTCCTGGCACACACATCTCCCCGCCGTGCTGTGCTCAAAGCCTGTCCCCACACCTGGTCTCTTCTGTGCGCAGGTCACCCCTGCAGTCCCTGGGAAATGAAGCGTGGCGCTGCAGAGAGCTGTGAGCTCTGCAGAGATCAACGTGCCTTTGCCTCTGCCCTCCCAAGGGAATGCTGAGCCGCTGCGGCCCAGCTCTCATTTACCCACAAGCTGTTTGTCGCTGACATAAACACCCATTTTCAAGCATGAGCAGAAGTGAGAACCAGATCCTGCTGGGGACAGGGACTGTTGGTTGAAAAATGTGCAATGAACGTGGCCTGGGGAGAAAAGAATCAAGGTGTGACATCACTGCTGCAGAGCGATGCTGTGTGCACTTTTTCCCTTTCCACCCAGCTCAGAGGTGTGTAAAAACACACTTGCAGAGTGCTGTAGGAGGAGGGTGCTGGGGCCAGGACAGACATGCAGACAGGTGGGTGAGCAGTGCCCAGTGACCCCCACACGCCCCAGCACCCACAGCTCTGCTGGGCGAGTGGTGCGGACGGTACGAGGCCGGATCCGGCCCCGGCGCTGCCAGGAGATGGAGCCGTCTCACCGCCGTCTGCTCCGTGCTGCAGCCCTGGTTCCTCCGCAAGTGCCGCTGCCGCTTTCTCCCTCTGTTTGAGCCCCCGGGACCTTTGCTCTAAGAGAAGGCAGAGCTGGGTGCTCGCTGAGTGGGGCTGCGTGGGTGCAGAGCAAGGGCTGCTCCTGGGGGACACCTCAACGACTTGCAAGGGATGAGCGCTGCTGTTCAGTGGCCCAAAAACTGTCCACAGGCCTGGAGTAGTCAGCAAACTTCAGCATTAGTATGAAGAACAAGAGCTTTTTGAATGAATTTCAGCATCCCTGGGGGCTGGGGACACCCCCTGTCACCTCCAAGCTGTGCCCACCGGCCCCAGGTCTGCAGGAGCAGGGCGATGTCCCCCTGCCTCACAAAATTCTGGCACATGAGTTGTGCTGACAGCTCCTCGTGATGCTGGAGAGCGGGTGTCCAACACAGAGAGTGGCTGCAGGCACTGCAGTTGGAGCACAGCACGATCCTCATGCTGCAGGGACATTCCCAGAGCTCCCACTGCAGACCTCCCCACAGAAGCCGTGCTGCCCAGCATTGCTGGTGCCTGCACTGCACCCTGAGCCTGGTGGATGGAGCCGTCCTGTGAGCCAGGAGCTGCTCATGCAGGGCTCTGCCATGGCCAGGGCTGAGGTTTGGTTCAGTTTGCTCCAAACCGATCCAACCTTCAGTGCTGGGCGGGCTGAGATTGGGATTCTAGAAACCCTCAAGCACTCGGGGCATGGCTGTGCTGCTCAGTGGGCACAGTGTGGCACTTGTGGAGAGGGCAGCTCCTGTTCCAAAGCATCACAGCCAGTGCTTCTCCACTGTTGCCTCCAGCAGAACCCAGAACCCTGTGCTCTCTGCTAGCAGCCTGTGGCTACAGAGTCTGCGTGATTGTGAGCAGCAGCGTGATGGCAACAAATCCCTGAGTGTTGAAGTGCTGGTGGGATCCAAGCGCCTGCTTCCTTGGCCTCTCTGGGACTGCTGGCACGCAGGTAGGCTGCAGGGCTGAGAGTAATCCCCAGGAGGATGCAGGAGGAGGGTGAGAACTTGCTCAGATAGGCATGCAGGAGGTAGCAGAAGCCTCATGCCCAGCAGAGGCTGGGCAGCACGGTGCTCCCAGAGCCGGGCTGTGAGGAAGGGTTGCACACTTCTCTTCCAAGCACACCTGCGTGGCCCCTCACCTCGACACCCACATAAGCCAGCATGGCCCTTTCCCAGCATTTCCCATCCCACCATGTCCTTGTTTAGCATGTCTGTCCCAGCTTGACCCCGTTCCCCTGTGTCCCCTGTGTCCTCATCTCAGCATGTCCCCGTTCCAGTACATCCATCCCAGTGTATGTCCATCCCAGCATTTCCTATCCTGGATTGTTCCTGTCTCAGTATGTCCTGTCCCTTCACGTCCCCACCCCAGCATGTCCCTGCCCTAGCACAGTACCAGACTGTGCTCACAGAAGGGCTGGTCCTGCTTTGCTGCCTGGGGAGGTCACTGACCCCCAGTTCCACCCCTGAGCATGGAGCTGAGTAGCCACTGTGGTACAGCCCCGAGGAGTCTTTGTGGCATGGCAGCACGGCACTGAGCAGCCATCCTTGCTCATCAGCTCTGGAGCTTCATTCAGGTCTGCCCTGGGAAGGAGTCTGGGCAGTGCTGGGGTGTCCTGCTAGCAAACCCAGGGAGCTGGGTGTAGTGGAGCTGGGGTGATGGAGAGGGAGGGGGGTGTGGGGAGAGGAGGCAGGAGAGGGAGAGGAAAGGTGGGAGGGGAAGGAAGGGAAAGATCAGAGGAAAGCAGAGCGTGAGGGGGAAGAGAAGCAAGACGGTCTGGGGGGAAGAGAGACACACACATAGAGACAGAGAGTTTTGTAACAACTTAAATTCATTCCAGACAATGTCCAAGGAGCCCTGGCAGCACGGGTTGAAACAAACCCTGCCTTTGATTTTATGAGTTCATTATATGTTGTTTGGGACAGTGATTCAAGCGTCTTGGCTGCTTCACATTTTCCCTTGTGTCACAAACGAAGAGGGGACCACGAGATGGATTCTTTGGGTGGAAAATATTCCCTCAATTGTTAGGTAGACGTCTCTGTGCCACGCAGAGGTCCCAGGGGAGCGGTCTCCTGGGCTGCTGAGCTATCCACACAGCACATCCAACCTCCAGCCCTGCTCCTTAAAGAGAAAACACCGGGATTGACCGGACAGGAGCAGACCAGAAGTTGCCTTATGGTGGCCATGCACGTTCTGCTCCATTGCATTGCTTCAAAGCGAAGGTCACACACTCAGCACGACCTCGCTGTGGCTGCAGCGCAGCGCTGCGGTCCCTTTGCTGTGCTGGGTGATGCTCCTCGCTTCTGTCCCCATCCCTGCAGCGCTGCAGAGCTTGGTAGTCACTGCAGCTGGAGGTGTGAGGTGCTGGCTGAACTCCAGGGAAAACCATTCAGGAATGGGTCGGCGGCTTTCCTTGGTCTGGATGTATTCACGAACCCAATGCAGGCCCTGGTCAGAAAAATAACAAATCCTTCCCCAGCCAGCACCGAAGTTTGCATTGGAGCTGATTGAAAAACACCGATGACTTGGTTGGGCATTGTTACTATTGTTAGCTCCCTGTGTCATTTCAGGTTTTCCAGCAAAAAGAGGGAAAAAATGCACTGATTTTTAAAACATGTTGTTGGTAGAGAAAATAAAGGCCTCGGAAACTGAGCACCAAAAGCTGTTTGCCCAGCGTTTTCTGGTTTTGATTTATAATTTCTCTCCCAAACCCAGGCAAAGTTCAGAAAAAAAATCTGTGTTGACCAGAAAGCCATTTTTCTGTATGGTCAGCTCTAGCCTGAGCCTGGGAAAGCAACTGTGCTACCAACCCCAACTGCCATAACCCAGCTAACACCAACAGCCAGCACCGGAGCTGCAGAGCCCTCTGTACTGACCAGCACAAAGGTGATGCAGAGAACCCTAGGATCCCCATCGAGGCATAGAAACATTGTTGGTCCGTTTCAGGTCTTTGGAAAGTTTGAGGGTGCTGATGGAGCCTGAACAGTCACAGAATCTCAGGATCATAGGGGTTGGAAGGAACCTCTGGGGGTTGTCAATCCAACCCCCTGCTAAAGCAGTTCCCTACAGCAGGTTGCAGAGGAAAGCATCCAAGTGGGTTCTGAATATCTCCAGAGAAGGAAACTCTAGCCCCTCCACCTCTCTGTGCAGATTGTTATGGGGTTCTGTCACCCTCAAAGTAAAGAAGTTTTTTCTCGTGTTTGTATGGAACTTCCTATACTCCAGTTTGTACCTTTTGTCCCTTGTCTTGTTGCTGGGCACCGCTGAAAAGAGCCTGGCCCCATCCACAGTGATGAGCTCAACCCTGTCCCTGCTTTTCTTGAGCTGGAGAGCTCAGAACTGGACCCAGTGCTCCAGATGTGGCCTCCCCAGGGGAGGGCAGAGGGGAAGAACATCACTGGCTCTGCTGGCCACACTCTGCAATGCATCCCAGTCTCTCGTTCGCCTTCTTAGCTCCAAGGGCACACTGCTGGCTCATGGTCAGCCTTTGGTCAACTGCTGATCAACAAAAAAACACCATTGGCCTTCTTGGCCTTGAGGGCACAGTGATGGCTCATAGCCTGTTAGTCACAGGGACACCCAAGTCCTTCTCCACAAAGCTCATTTCCAGCAGGTCAGCCCACAACCTGTACTGCTGCATGTGGTTATTCCTCACCATGTAGGACCCTACACTTCCCTTGCTGAACTTCCTATGGTTCCTCTCTGCCCAACTCTCAGCCTGTCCAGGTCTTGCTGGATGGCAGCACAGCCTTCTGGTGTGTCAGCCACTCCTCCTGGCTTCACATCATCAGCAAACTTGATGAGGGTGAACTCTATCCCTGCATCCAGGAGGCCAAGTGGTGTCTGGCAAGGAAAAGCATCATGTGGGGGAGATGGGTTGGACTTGGAGAGTGTGAGCAGCCCTCCTGCTCTTCTTTGGGTATTGCTGGATCTGAGCCCACGGCTTGGGCTCCCGAGTGTGCTTTTGGTCTCTGAAGAAGCAGAGGAGAAAGCAAGCTCTGGCCAAGGATGATCAGCCCAGCCCTACAGTGGCAGAGATGCCCTGAATGAGTCCCTGAGCCAGAGCCAGCCCATGCTCCCTTTTGCCCTGCAGCAGGACCAGGGCACTGCCAGTCCTGCAGGGAGTCTCTTCTGAGGATAAAGTGCAGTCTTTATTCTACTGGGATTGCAGGCCGGCGTCTTCCTCCAGCACAAGCTTCACTTCAGGAAAAGGGGAGTTTTTTTAGTTTGAGTGTTGTTGTTTTTAAAGAGAATTCTTCGGGAAAACACTCGCTGAGTCTGATCAGCTCAGTTTCAGAGTTTTCCTGGGGCAAGAGACAGAGGGTGTGGGCCGCGATACACACCCACATCTGTACAATAAGGAAGGCAACAGCGCATAGCAAAAACAATTGCATGAAAAGCTTTCCAGCAACAAAGTTTGCAAACCAGCAGAGCCCAGGCTATTTCTTGTGGTCGGTGGGTACGAGTTCCCAGATAATGGGGCCTGACAATGGAACAATGGGGGCCGAAAGACACAGCTCATGATTAGGAGTTATATAACGGCGGCTGGCATTTATTAATAACACTCTCTCGTGCTTTATTTTCTTAGTTAGCACTTTTCAGGTTCAGAGCACTTCACAACCCCCTGGCTGTGCTATTTTCGATGCTCGGCACGAGGTGACTAGGAGGAAACGTTGGCCTGGAGCAGTAGGAACATCCTTCATGCCTGCTTCTGGTTTAGACCTCGAAGAGGAGAGTGGGGAGACGTGAAGCAGCGGGCTTGCTGACCATTTGGGGCCTCTCCTGTTCCCCATGATCTTACGGGTGGCCTAAGAAACGTCACCTGGGAAAACAGAATCTTCCTGGGATGATTTATGGAACCCAAACGTTTTCAAAGTGCTCTTCTTTCTGGAGAATGAGCAAAGCTAGCAAAGCTGGAACCTTGGTTAGGACATTGGAGGACTCTGCAGCATGCTCCCAAACGGGAAGCAGAGCTGGAAGCAGCGATGGCTTCCACCTCTTGGCACGGCTTGGGCTGCAGGAGGGAGACGTCCTGCCGGAACGAAGGCAGCCCTCGCAGCCGCTTGCCACGTCTTTGGGACGTGCAGACGGACGTGCAGACCATGGCAGCTCCTGCAGGACCCGTTTGGGGCAGACTGGGCGTCCTTCCCTCGGCACGCACGAGGCCTTGACGCAGAGCAGGAGTCATTCTGCCCGGCGCAGGGATGAGCGGCCCAGTCTGAACAGGTTGTCTCCTTCTGGTCTGGGTAGGCTATTTATTACTCCTCTGACTGTTGCTCGTGGTATGTGCTGACCGCTCAGCCTGCTCGTGAAAAACAAGGGAATTCCCGTCCAAGCTCTGAAGCCAAGCAGGCAGCGACAGTTTTCTTCTGAACGGGTCTGGGAACCTCTTCTCAGCCCTGGGTGGCAGATGTCTCCCAGCAGCCCCAACCTGAGGAGCTGGAGCTCGGGACCAGGGTTTGGACTCTCACCCAAGCAGCTCATCTGATAGTCCCGTGTTCTGTAAAAGCAGAACGAGCACGGAGAGGAGTGAAACCTGTCTTCACGTGTGCAGGTGAGAATGAAGGCGTCCTCCTGGCCCCCACCTCCGCTTCTAACCAGGAGGCGCTGGAGAGCTGCGGATTCCAGCGGTACAGCGCTTCACAACGAGAAGGTCTGAGCCAGAGCGTAGGCTGCGGCGTTCTGCTTTGCTCCGCTGGTGTTTGGAACTGCTGTGCCCCAGCAAACAGCCCTGAGGCGTGGAAATTCACACCTCCAGCAGGAAGGGCCCGGGGACATTGAACAAAGCTGAAGGTGAAGATCCACCCCAGGAGCAGCGCTGTGACGAGCTGGGGAGTCCTGCGGAGGTGTCCAGGCAGAGCTAGCTGCGGTTCTCAGCTCGATGGCTGAGGGCTCTGGGCTGTGATGCTGAAGTGCAGTTTCCAGAGAGCACTGAACAGCCAAATGGAGGCAGCCTGTACAGAGAAAATTTTGCTCGTCGGTGTGATTATAAACCTTCCCACTTGTCCAGGAGAAAGCTTGAGGCAGCAGATACCACGATGCTGCTTTTGTTCAACCTGGTCTCTCAGAGGCAGCTGAATTTGAGGTTGGGGCCCTCTCAGCTTCACAGAAGGTTGGAGTTTTGTTCCATACCTGTGATGTGAGACCGATAGCTAGAAATGAGAAACGGCACAGCGCTCCTCGGCAGAGACGTAATGTTCATTACTCACCCTGAAATTCTGCACAGAAAGTGCTTAATTACAAAGAATACTCTTTGGAAAACAAAAACAAATAAACAAAACAAAGCAACACATATTGACACATGCAAGCTGATGAGGAATTCATGCACTTACTGGGCAAGGATTGCATCTGCATCTGTCCTGAAATGACCCCGTGGTTCCTTTTTTTCCTTTGGTCACTGCCACATCAGCTTCATAAGCTGAACATTCAGAATGTTGGCGTTCCTTGAAGGTCAAACTGCACTGAAAGACTTTGGTCCTATCTGAAGGAAGCCTCTGTTTTCCACACCTCATCATGAATTCTTCAGTGCTCGTCCTGCAGATGAGGTGCATTCAGCAGCATGGCTCTGGGTTGAAGGCGTCTTGCTTGAAAGCCAACCTCGACAACTATTCAGGGGCCTCTTGTATTTCTTGATCAGCCCTTCCAGGCTGTGTGGTTTTGCCCTGCTGGAGCTTGTTATTTTGGACCCTCCAAGAGCTTCCGAGCACCTTGGAGGTTCTGCACCTCGGGGACTGAGTTGAAGAGCAATTCAGAGAGGAGAATGGACGCCACGTTGTCCAAAGCTATCCGTGGCATTGGGATTTCCTAGCTGAGCACCAATGGCGCTCAGGGCACAGTAGGGCCAATCTTCCCCTCAAAGCTCAGCGCCAAGGCTAGAGCAAAGGAAGATGTGTGGTAGGGGGGGTTGAATCTGTGGGGCCATTGGGTTTTCTGGTAGAAACTCTGCTGTTCTTACCAGGACTCCTCTATGCCCAGGTGTCTGTCCTCATGCATGCTTGCCCAGAGCGCACCAAGTGCTCTAATTCTCATCCATGCATCTACAGAAGCATCCCCAAACCTTGTTGCAAAGGGATGGAAATCTGCAGCAGATGTGCTGCATCCTGCCAGCCAGCATTTGTTAATGTAAAATTGCATCAAAATATGAAATTTTGATGAAGAACAGAGGAAAAAAACCCGACTGGATTTTCACGCTTTCTTTCCTGGCTTGCTTCAGACTTGGTCAAAAGTTTCTAAATTCAGCAACACTTCCAAATTTTTGACCAAAAAACATGAGGATTTTTTTAGAAAAAGGTTTCTCAGTTTTTCCTTCTGGTTTGGCCATGTGTCCTACTCACTGAAAGGAGACTCCAGTTGGTTTTTCTGACTAGAACCACACTTTAAAGAGCACAACCATTCCCTTAATTGAGGCTGATAAATCTTTCAGGCGCAGATGAAGATAAATCACATTTTGAGCCCAAAGTACAAATTCTCAGGGTTGAAACATCGTGTGGTATTTGTTAAGCAATTTGAAGGCTTATTGAAGTAACTGAGCTGGACAACAGGGCTGGACCTGGACCAGGACAACAACTGTGTACAGACACTTGGAGCATAGGCAAAAAAGATGGAGGCCCTGATGTATCCCAGTTCACTTGGGGCACTCATGGAGGATATCTCCTTTCTTCTACGCAGGGTTTCTTTGCTTGTGTTTCTTCTACCACTCCCACTGGGAGGATGGAGGGTTGCTCACTCAGTCCCCTCAGGAAGCCTTTATATTCGAGGCACGCTAGAGTTCCCCATGATGAGCAAATTCACTTCAGCTCAGAGGAAAGCCATACAGCGCTTTGGACTTCCTGGGTCTCTTTGTTGGCCAGTGACTGCCGCAGAGGCCAGGGGGAGGGGAGGCATTGGCTCCAGCGAGGCTGGGCAGGCCAGATGGGCTCCCCAGGAATGGTGGCAGCAGATCAGAAGCCAAAGCGCCCATCTGAACCCTAATCCAACATGTATCCAACACCCATTGCCCAACCCGGCCTCAAAGCTTTGCAGAACCGTGGGATCATAAATGTTGGAGAAGATCAAGTCCAAGCATCGCCCAACACAACCAGCTCCATCACGAAACCACATCCCTGAGCGCCGCGTCCACGGCTCTTAAACACCTCCAGGGACGGCAGCCGCCATCAGCCCTGGGCAGCCCCACCGCCAGATCACCTCTCCGCGCAGAAATCCTTCCTAACGCCAGCCGAAATCTCTCCCGGCGCAACGCGGGGCCGCCTCCCGGCTCCTTTCCCGCCCCCCTCCCTCCCTCGGCCACCAGGTGGCGCTCGCTCCCCGGTTACGGCCCCCGCGGCGGCGCCCGGCTCCGGTCAGCGCTGAGCCGTCCGACCGCCGGCTCGTGCAGGGCTGCCCGGCCCTCGGGACGTCGGCATGCCCAGCCGGCTGTATCGGCCTGTCCGCCCGGCCGGCTCCCAGCAGAGGAACGGGAGAGGAGGACGCACTCTGGGAGCCCTGTTGGGGTTCCCAGGACCGACGCAGACCCTTGGTGGTGCGCCCGAGCTGACCCCTTAGCCCAGCGGGAGCCCTGTACCTGGGAGCCCGTGCTCCAAATCCAACTCCTGTGATGCAGAGCATCCTCTAACTCTAATTCCGACCCCAACCCAAACTCTAATCCCAGCCCCAAGTGTAACCTCAACGCTAACCCCAACCCTAACCCTAATTCCATCTCCAACCCTAACCTCAACCCCAATCCTAACCCCAACTCTAATCCCAGCCCCAAAACCAACCCTAACCCAAATTCCAACCCAAACTCAAGCCCCAAACCTAACCTCAACATTAACCCAGCCCTAACCCAAACCCAACTGCAACTCTTATCTCTAATTCCAGCCCCAAACTCAAGCCCAACCCTAAATCCAACCCTAAACCTAAATCCAACCCTAACCCTAATTCCAACCCCAACCCTAATCCTGAGCTGCAGTGCAGCCCAGCTCAGCAGTGGCAGCTTGGGCTGAGAAAGCACCCCCTGGTACCCACTGGGTGCTACAAAACTGCACACCCTCTCCCCCCGCACCCCACCTTCACAAAGGCATTTGGTTACAGCCATCAATGCCCAGCATCACAGCTGTGTGCCGACTTGCACACCACGTTCTCTGGGTCGAAGAGGTGTCCAAGAGGACTGTTGGCTGCAGTTTCTGTTGGGAAGGGAGGAGGCAAAGGAGAATCTTTCCTAAAATATGGTCAAAAAGAGCAGAACGCCGAGTCCAGTCTAGTGCTTCTTCTCAGCTCTAGAATGAAATACAGTCACGGCCTCGAGAACTCATAGCTGAGCCAGGGCCGGCGGCCCGGTCCTTTGTGAACACCACCTCCTGGAGAGACAGTGTCTTTTGGCAGTTAATGGTGTGGAAGCAGACCAGGCGATGCCTGAGGACATCAACAGCCTCAGAAGGATCTTGTGGCTCTTGCACAACGCTCCCAGAAACACGCGGATACCAACGATCCCCCAGCATCTGCAACAAAGAGTTCTCCTCCAGGGCTGCTGCTGCCCCTAGCCCCCCCCAGGCCCCGTGCCCATTCCCTGTCCTGCTCTGGTGCTTGGAGACGCAGCTTTACCTCGTGCAGACTCTCCAGCACAGCCAGTGCTGTGAACTGGGAAGCACTGGCTGCATGTGCTGCTTGGTTTTCATATTGCCTGTCCTAGAAGCTTCAGGACCTCAGTGCGTGCCTCCAGCAGCATCAGTTCCAAAGCCCATAATGGCTTTTTTGTTGCTGTTGTTGAATTCAGCGAACTCTGTAGTGGTTTGACAGGTAGGGAGAAAGATCTGGACCCTAATGAACAGGGTTGGGCAGTGAGTTGGTCACCTGCCCTTCAGTGTGCAGCATGGGACGGCTGGACAAGGCCATGTGTGGTGCGATGGGAGACGTGGCATGGCTCAAACCCAGCCTCCAGGTCCCAGGAGAAGCCTTACCCATCACTCATTGCAATGTTTCTCTCACTGTGTGCTACCCAACCTGCTCAGGACACCCAGATGACACTGGGGAACAGATCCCATCACTCATTGCGATGTTTCTCTCACTGTGTGCTACCCAACCTGCTCAGGACACCCAGATGACACTGGGGAACAGATCCCATCACTCATTGCAATGTTTCTCTCACTGTGTGCTACCCAACCTGCTCAGGACACCCAGATGACACTGGGGAACAGATCTGCCACATCTGCCTGGTTGTCCCTGCGCCCACAGTGCTCCTCGGCTCTCAAAGACCTGCACCTCACTGCAGGTAGCTTGGAGCAGGGCACAGACTGCAGTGGGAGGAATGCAGGGCCTGCAGATGGAGGGATCCAGAATCCTCCTTCCCCAAATCCCTGTATCTATGCACAGCTTGGGCTCTGCTGCACCAGCCACGTCCCACACAGCTGCTTCAGGACTTCGATGTCTCCCTGGCAGGCTCATCCAGCGCATGAAAATAAATATGTAGACTGGTTTGCTGTTTGCAAACTGGACCTGCTTTTTGTGAATGGATTCATTCACCATCTGCCTGAAAGAGCCATTTTAGCCAATGGTCTGCCTGCGAGCGCGTCCTCCCCACCAGCTGTGATTTGCTCTTCCTCGCTCTGCCTCTCGGATTGGGCTCCTGGGTGCCACGTGATGGGCTCCCTTCTCCTTGACGGCACATCTGACATTTTTAAGCAGAATAGCAAGCAGCTAATAGTGAGGAGCAGCCATGCCTCCTGGGTGGCACTGCTGTTAGCGTTTGCTTTCAGTCATCAAAGGGAAGGGAGGCTCGTGGGCACGTTTTCAGAGGAACTGGTGCCTTTGTCATGGCTGAGGGTGAAGCCCTAGAGAGTTCCTTTGCTGGTGGAGGGGTCCGTGCACAGCTCTGCCTAGGAGCAACAGGGCACGTGGTTGGGTTTGCTGCACGTGGAGACTCAGGGAGTGATGGTGCACTGCAGAGCAGAGAGGAGGAGCACAGCCTGCGATGGGTCTTGAGCAGGAACCCATAACCTCAAACCTGACAGCCCAGGGGAGATGGTGGGACGAGAGCTGCTGCTCCCATGGAGTGGGATATATCAGTGTGGGAGTGTGGATATATCAGTGCTGGTTGCTGCCTGCTGCTGTGGGAATTGAGAAAAGTCCCTGTTTAGCCTCAGCTTGAAAGTTCAAGGGAGGCCAATTATTGCCTGCAGATTGCTTGCCTGCTCTTCTAGGGATGATGAATGATAGGCTTAGGTCATCACCTAGACTGAGCCGGGTGTCTCAGGCTCTGGCATTAGATGCAAGCCCTGGCCCTCTGAATTAAGGCCAGCCGGGCAGAGCCGGAGTGCCAGCAGAGGTGGTGTTTCTAGAGAACAGCCATAGGCAGGGCAAGGTCTGCCCAGAGCTGAGCTAAATGGGGTGAGCTGGCACAGGTAAGCGAGGAGAGCCTTGGGAAATGGAGAGAAAAGAGTTAACCCGCTCTGGTGCCAAAGCCAGATAGGATATGAAAAGCAGAGAAAAGTCCTCTGGGCCACTGACTCAAACGTCAGAAGACATCCTGAGCTTGTACTGTCTCTCCACCTGGCAAACCAGTGCCTGCAGCTGGGATCATCTAGACCGGGGCTTCAAGCAGCAAAAAGGCCAGCATCCGGGTGACTCTGTCACTACAAAGCAGTGATAGCAGCCTCAGCAGACCCAAAGGGCCCAATGCTCCAAGCTGGCTCTGATAGGAACTGCAAAGAGGAAACATCCAGAGTGATGGAACCACAGGAACTGCGTAACACAGCACACGGGGTCGGAGCAGATGAGCACTGTGGTGCCAGTGCCGGCTGTGCAGGGAAAAGGCACCTTTGATTCCCTGCTGTGACAAAGGGCAGCTGCAGGGTCCTCCACCATGTGTGCTGCCCTGCCTTGCCCAAAGGAGGATGGGGTTCAGCCTCTGAGTCTCCCAAACGCTGCGCTGTGGTCACCGGCACTGGAAACTCACTTTGAAATCACAGTCCGTGACGGTGAGCACAGAGATGGGGAGCAGTGCAGGCTTGGCCATTCCAGAGGTGGGAATTCTGCCTGGAGGAGGGAAGGGCATGGACTGCAAAGCTCCGCAGGGTGAGGGCAGCATCAACCCCTGAGGCACTGTGCAGCCGGAGGTGCCATCCGGACACCCTGTGTGTGCATGCCTGCACGTGTGTGGCCACAGCCACCTCTTGCCAACACGATGACAAGCGTGACCCAGCCTACAGGATGCCCCCACCCCTGCAGCTCCGGGCTCCTCTCCCTCCGGGTCACCACCCCATAGTTGGGGGCAGGGGGACTGGAAAAACCACGTGTGCAGAGCCAGCACCCACCGCGCCGCCGGTCTCACGGAGGCCTGTCGTGCCCCCTCTCCCCTCCAGCCCGTCCCTTAATCACAAGCAGCTTGATGAGACAATGAAGCGACCGCACCAAAGAGCCGGGCTCGTTCCCCTTTGTCTTTCTCTCCTTTGAGGACGGGTGAGCCATCGTGCCCGCAGCCCGGCTGTCGCACGTCCGACTCATCGCGTCTCCGGGCAGCAAAGGACAGCGCATCCCCTGCCGTCCGCCCCCCCAGCCCCTGCCCGTGCCCCGCAGGAGCCACGGGGCACTTCGGTGCCCGGCGCACTCCCTTCTGCCCTCCGCCGTCGCATCGCTTCGAGCGGGACCAGCAGGCGCTCCCCTGAGACGCGGGCAGCCCCCTCCTCCCACAGCACATGGCACAGAGGCTTTCAGGCTGGTTTTCTCCGGCGTTCACACAAATCTCTCCTTCCCCGCTCCCGCCCCCCTTCCCCACACAACTGAACTCAGCCATTGAGTCCAGCGAATGGTTTATTTCCCAGGTTAGCACAAAGCCGGGGTCTCTGTGTGCCCCTGGAACCAGCAGAACAAAACGCACAAAGACGTTAGAGGGCCATTTGTAACCAAATCTCAACACACCAGATACTGTTGGGATTATGTCAGAAATATTTTCCCAGAATGCCCTCCCCCCATGCTCCCTCCTACAGATGTTCGGCCCCCACACCACAGATGTTGTTCCTCTTGCAAAATGAGCTTTCCCCTTCCTCTCCCAAATGCCCCTGATGTTTTGCACATTGCCGTCGCGAGGTCTCCTTTCCACTCTGCCCTCCACGTCCCCTCGTCCCCGCTGCCTTGCTGGCAGCCCCGTGGGAAGGTTGGCCTGCTCCATGGGGACGGCCACACGCTGCAGACGTTCCATAGGGATGGATGGCCACGCGCTCCATGGGGCGGGACGTCAGCTGCAGGGCAGCCGTGCGCCTCTCGCCTCTGCCCATCAGAAGAGCCCTCTCCCTCTCCCCATTCTGACCTCTCACCTTCTGAGCGTGACCTCTCAGGTCTTGCCAGCTCCGGGTGGGCTCACCAGACCCCAGTCCCCTTGGAGGGACCCCAGCCAGCATCCCGCTGCCTCCCCACGGGCTTCACGCACAGGGTGCTCGGCGGTGGTTTGTTCCTCAAGGACGCCAGGCAGATCGCACACACGTAAAGAACGGCACAGACCTTCCCCTGGCCACCAGCAGCCCCCACGGAGCACGCAAGGAGACAGCTGGCCGTGCATCAGGGCCCCCCCATGGCCGCAGTGCCCGGGCTCCTCCCTGCTGGCCTCCAGCAGCTCGGGCAGAGCGGTGCCAGCGCCCAGCTGGAGCGGGTGCTGCTTCAGAGCCCGGCGCCGATGGGGAGATGTGGGCCTGACGGCTGCTCCGCGGCAGGCACGGGGCTGCCATCCATCCTTCCCTGCTGCAGCCGGGTCTGTCGCGAGGCTCGGGGCCGTGCAGCTGGATGAGATGGGCCAGGATCCTCAACCAGAGCCGGATCCACCAAGCACAGTGCATGAAGGAGCCCGGGATGGCGAAGCGAAGCGGGAACCTCCCGATGACTTCGGACGGCGCCTCCTGCCCCACGCACTGCATTCCTGCCCCTCTGTGAGCGCAGCTCTCCTCCTGCAGCGGGTTCCCACAGCTCCCCATGCAGCTCCGTGGGCTCTGCTCAGCCCCCGCTCCCTGTGTGACCCCGCGGGGCTCCGGGCGCCGTTCTTCAAAGATAGAGTTTATTGCTAAAAACGTTTCCATCACTGATAGCTCCTATTTACATTGATATGTGTTTTGTTTTGTTCTGTTTTTTTTTAAAGGAATATTCAAGTAAACATTTCCAATAGTTTCTGGCATAATCTCTAGCTCTTTTTTTTTTTTTTTTTTTTTTTTTTTTTCCTATACACAAACGTTAAAAATAAATAAACTGTACACAGAAGATTTCCTTTAGCATCTCTACGTGACTATACGTATTCCCACACAACAAAACGATTCCACTCTTCCATAGATTTGTACTTCTCTTTAAAACTTCCTCCTTAAGTCATTGTTATACACTTAACGCCCCCCACCCCCCTCCCCCTCCGAGAGCCGGAACACCAATGACAACGTCTGAAGAAGACAAAAAAAAAAAAGGAAAATACAGCACAGAGGAACGGCCACCTTCAGGGATGCTGCTGCTCTTCCCCGGGGTTTCCTTTCCCGTTGTTAAAACCATCTTGACAAGAAAGAAATCTGTGCCCCCTCCCCCCCCCGCCCTCTGCGGGGGGAGCGCTCGGGTTCGGTGGGGAAAGGTTTAAAATGTGGTCCTACGTTTTTAAAATAATAATAATAACAATAATTATAATTATAATTATAATAATTAAAAAAAAAAAAAAAACAGCTGCGATTTCCCCCTTTCCTTTAAAATCTCTCTATTTACACGGCTGGGATTTTTTTTTTAGGGTTTTTTTTTTCTTTATTATTATTATTTTCCTTTCGTTAGAAGGCTATATACGTATAAAAATAGACATCTGATTGTAGTGCTTTACTGTGCCTTTGGCCTGCCCTGCAGTTCCTGGGTTCGCTTCTCCCCCTTTCAAATAAAATAACATTAAAATAAGTCAGACCCGGTTCCTCCCCCCGACCCCCCCATCACGCCCCGCGCTCGCCCCGAGGGGGAGGGCGGACGAACCCCCCCTCGGAAGATGCAGACGAGCAAAGAGAGCAGCGCGAGGGCCGGGGCGGCGCGGGGCCGTGCTAGCAGGAGCACTTGCACTCGGAGATGAGCGGGTACTGCACGGGGATCCAGGTGCAGTACTTCTGGCTGGACCAGCCCTGGCAGTGCCAGCGCAGGAACGTCTTGGTGACCGACTTGACGGGCTTGCAGAACATGCCCTCGGGCAGCGAGCAGGACTTCTCGGCGAAGCAGTTGCCCTCCTTGATGTAGCGCGGCCAGAAGCGGACGCCCAGGTCCTTCCAGGTGTAGAGCACGGGGCAGTAGGTGTACGCCCAGAGCCACTGCAGCACCTTCCGCCTCGCCTTCTTGCCCACCCGCAGTCGCGGCCCGCCCCGCTCCAAGCGCCGCAGCTCCGCCGCCCGCGCCCGCCCCGCCGCCGCCTCGGCGCCCGCGGAAGCGTTGGCGGGGCCCGGCACGGCCACGGCCATGAAGCCGGGGTCGAAATGGCTGCCCAGCTTCTTGCGCAGAGTCCGCTCGTCCAGGTCCTGCTCCTTCGGGTCGTACTCGGGGTCCGGGTGCTCCACGATGTCCTTCACCGGCAGGTTGTCGCTGGGCGAGGGCCGCAGCCGCAGGAAGGGCTGCCCGGCGCCCGGCCGCAGCAGCCCCAGGCAGGAGCAGAGCAGGAGCGCCCCGATGGCCGTCATGCTCCGGGCGGGCCCGGCCCCCGGCTCGGCGCTGGCGTCCCCGCGGGGCTGGCGCTGCGGCGCGGCTCCTAGCGCTGCCCGGCGGCGCCGGCCAGCTCCCGGGGACTCATAAATAGGCAGAGACAAAGTCCGGCGAGGCCCGTTACTTTAAATAGCTCGGCCGGCGTTGTGTGACAGACGCATCTGAGGCGCTCGGCGGCCGCTGGCTCCCCGGGGCTCCCCGCTGGGCCGGCTCCAGCCGCGGCCCGGAGCGCCGGGGGTCCGTGCCTCCCTCGCGGGCGGCGGCGGCGGGCAGGGCAGGGCACGGCGGCGGCCGAGCCTTCCTCCTCCTCCCGCGCCTCCTCCTCCTCCTCCTCCTCCTCCTTCTCCTCCGCCGCCGCTCTCGCTCGCTCTCGCTCTCCCCCCAAAATTCACAGCGGACTCGTCTCCATCGCCATGGTGACAGCTGGGCTGAGCCCCACGACAGCTCGTCTAGACGGTGTGACAGGGTTTGGCGTGAGACCGGAGCCCGAGAATAAAACCCTCCTTTAT
>NW_024884829.1:0-505 GCF_019232065.1 Centrocercus urophasianus
GACCTGCAAGGACCTGTTGAACCTGACCAACCCACAGTCGATCTGTAGGGACCCTTTCCCCCCAGACACTTCACAGTGACCTGCAAGGATCTTCTGAACCCAACCAATCCATAGTTGACCTGTAAAGAGCCTTAGAACCCAACTGCTCCACAACTGACCTGTAAGGACCTTTTGAATCCTACCACTCCACGACTGACCTGAAAGGACCCTTTTGAACCCAACCACTCCACATTTGACCTGTAAGGACCCACTGAAGCTGACCAATCCACAGTTGACCTGTAAGGAACCATCTGAACCCAATTACTCCACAGTTGACCCGTAAGGATCCTGTGAACCCAACCACTCCACATCTGACCTGTAAGGACCTTTCCACCCCAATTGCTCCCTGGTTGACCTGTAAGGACCCTCTGAACCCAACCACTCCCTGGTTGACCTGTAAGGACCCTCTGAACCCAATTACTCCACAGTTGAGCCGTAAGGATCCTGTGAACCCAACCACCCCACA
>NW_024884829.1:515-7158 GCF_019232065.1 Centrocercus urophasianus
TAAGGATCCTGTGAACCCAACCACCCCACATTTGACCTGTAAGGACCTTTCCACCCCAACTGCTCCCTGGTTGAGCTGTAAGGACCCTCTGAACCCAACCACTCCACAGCTGATCTGTAAGGACCCTTTGAACAACTATTCTGGACTATGTCCTCAATACACAAGTTTTTTTGGGAACCAAAGCCAAAGGTTTCAGCCTTAAGTATCTCTCTTCCACCTTTTTCCTATCCCAGCAGCAGAGATCTCAGTGGGCAGGAACTTCGTTAGGACTGATTCACAAATGGTTACTGAGAACCAAACAGAGATGGGATCAATTAAAACTTTGGGACATCTTACGTCGATGCGCTGCGTCGTGTACAAAGGATTCCCCACAATGGTGTCGTATCTTCCTGCCTGGTGTATGACATGGTGCAAGGAATCCATCTGCAACAAGATCCCACGGAATGACACCAATGAGGGGAGGTAAAAAGTAATGGTAAGGCAAAAAAAAATCATAGTGCGAGTGGGATGTGCTCGTTTTGTTTAAAATAATTGTAAATCAGTGCTGTTAACACGGCAGCACCCCGTCAAGTTCTGCTTATACAGAGCAAGACGAGCCCTCAAACGAGCCAGCACCAATTTGTTGGTGTAAATCTGAAGGATGGAAGGATGCCAATGGGCCAATCCTGAGTTTGATTTCAACAAAAAAATAACACATAGATTTCAATGGGTTTGTTCCACAAATCTGACTCGAAAGAGAAGAAAAAAATAATCATCTTTATCTGATATTAAGAGAAACTGCTTTAATAATAATAATAATAATAATAATGATGATGATGATGATGATGATGATGATGATGATGATGATGAAATAACCTGCTCACCTGTGACTGCACATTGCCTCCCACCGGGGAGCTCTGGTAGGAGGTCAACGACTGCAAATTTATGAAGGAATCTCCGGAATTGGTCATCTTAAAAGAGCCAGAGGAAGCTGAATCACAACGAAACGAAGAAACGAAAGAAAAATCAGTGCAAAAACGTGTATTTTTAATTCTGTGAGCATTTCCAACCATTCATGGCGCTCATCGTCACAGGAAGGAATTGGAGACTTCCAAAGCTCTCTCCCTTACCCGAATTTGGTGTCGATGGGGAGTTTGCCCGGTTGCCCTGAGCCACAACATTGGTTGCATCCACTGCCGTTTTCGCAGCGTAAATGTTGGCTTCTTCTTGGAACTTCCCCATGTTCTTCTTGTACCGAATCCTTTTGTTACCAAACCAGTTGGAAACCTGGAGATTTACAGCCCTGTTACCATTCAAACCATTCCATTACCCGCTACGTTGACGACTCAGCAGCAAAAATAATGTTTTATAGTAGGGCTCAAACCAACAAAAAACCACCAAAACCCTTTGGAACAGCATAAATGTTCTTTGTTTTCTTTTAGTACAGGCAACTGAAACCTATTGCTGGCTACAGGGGACAACCCAGCAGAACTCAGGTGTGTTTATATGGTCTGAGATCCACTCTCACGTTCATCTGTCACCAACCCATTGCTGTTCCCTTCCCAGCTGTCCTTGACGTTGTCTGTCTGTAGGTTTTCCCCATTTTTCCTCGCATTTCTTCACGCCTTCACCTGACTGAGAACAGTTTTCCATCCATCAGCCCCTGGCTCTTGGAACATCGCTTCGAGTTCCCCTTGGCTCGCTTGTTTTTGTGCCCCTAAAGCTCAATTTGCTCACAGGGCATTTCCTAGACGAATCCAGGGCTAGTTTTCATGGAACCACTGAATCACTGGGAGTTGGATGGGGACCCTTAGCAGCCACTCAGTCCATCCTAACGTCCTTTTCCAACCTTAACGCCTCAAGGAAAGAAACAACGACTCCCAATCAACGGCTTCGTACCTGCGAAACGGTGATGCCACCCTTCTTTGCCAGCTCCTCTTTGGCCTCTTCGCTGGGGTAAGGATTGCTCAGGTGCGAATAGAAATACTCATTCAGCACTTCTGTTGCCTGCTTGCTGAAGTTACGCCGCTTACGTCTGTGAAAAATCACAATTATTCCTACCTGCGCGGCCGTGGGCCTGCTCTAAAGTACATCTGCTTTGAGGAAGAATACATTCATATCCTTTGAGGAAGAATATATTTAATTCCACGTGGTTTTAATATGTTTACGTCAAGGTAAGTAAGCTCGGCGTGAACAACAACCCATGAGATGTTAACACTGAAACTGACAGCAGTGGGAACGAGGTTTCCTATGCGATTACTGGCACTGAGCAATAATTAAAGCCTCTTTTCGTCACACAGAATCACAGAATCACCCGGGTTGGAAGGGACCTCAAGGATCATGCAGTTCCAACCCCCCTGCCCAGCAGGGCCACCAAACATCCACATTCAGATCAGGTTGCCCAGGACCCCGTCCAACCTGGCCTTGAACACGTCCAAGGACGGGGCATCCACAACCTCCCTGGGCAGCCCGTTCCAGGGCCTGACTGCTCTCCTTGTAAAGAACTTCCCCCTAACATCCAACCTCAATCTTCCCTCCCTCAACTTGGATCCATTTCCCCTAGTCCTGCTCTTGTCAGCCCTTTGGAAGAGTTGACTCCCCTCCTGGGTGTAGGTTCCCTTCAGGTATTGATAGGCTGCACTGAGGTCACCCCGCAGCTTCTCTTCTCCAGGCTGAACAAGCCCAACTCCCTCAGCCTGTCCTCGTAGGGGAGGTGCTCCAGCCCCCTGCTCATCTCAGTCGCCCTCCTCTGCACCCTTTACCAAAATCTCAATGTCTTTCTTGTACTGAGGGCTCCACACCTGGACACAGGACTCCAGATGGGGCCTCACAAGAGCCGAGTAGAGAGGGACGATCACCTCCCTGTCCCTGCTGACCACCCCTCTCCTGATGGAGCCCAGGATCCCATTTGCCTTTCGAGCTGCCACAGCGCACTGCTGGCTGATGTTAAGGTCGTACCTTGCATCGAGGAAGCGCGAGCGGAGGATCATCACCGCCTCACACGTGCTCTGCTTCAGCTGCATCTGGATGGTGCTGAATTTGCCGTGGATGATGTTCACCATCCGCTCGATTTCTTTGGGAGAAATGGGTCTGGTCCGGCTCTGTTCCCTGAGCAGGTTCATGACGTGGGTGGTGAACTCGCTGCAGGCCTGAAAATAAAGATATTTGTATCGAGAAACGATGAAACACCCCCTAAATGAATTCCCCCCAACAAGAGTACATATCCAAAAAAAAAAACCAAAACAAAACAGAAAACAAAACAGAGGACTTTTCACGTTTCAGCTTTATCCGTATTTACTCTTAAAAACACTGTAACAAAGATAAACGAGACATTAATTATCTTGATGTCCAGTCCCTCTATTCCACCTTAATTCTGTAGAGGTAACGAATAGCATCTTTACTTTGACGTCCCTCTATTTCATCTCATTCCTGCAACGCTGAGATAAGCTCCCAAACAAATGTGACACAACCTCGCGTCGAACTGAACTCATTTACACCTCCTGCTCCGTCCTTAAAACCAACACCGAAGGAAAAAATAATGATAATAATAATAATAATTAAAAAAAAAAAGGGGGTTATTTTCAATTGAGATGATAAAAACTCTTCCATGCAGAAAGATCACCTGTTCATATTTCTCTAGCTCAGAGTGGTAAATCTGTCGGATCTGTGACAGCTTGGCCCTGTAGTCAGAGTGCTCAATGCTATTGTCATTTGGACAGCCACCTGGTGTTGCTGCTACAGCCATCGGTGCTCCTCTTCCTCTTTTCTCGGGGCCGGAGACGCCCTCCGCCAGCAACATGTTATCTAGTCTCATTAGTTGGGCATCGGGGGGGTCTTCTTCCTGAATACCACGAATACTTAACACTGGGTAGATATAAAGAGGGAATCAGAAGGTTATTTCCGGGACGGGGAAGAGAGTCTGCTTCAGTGGTAGAGCATTTAAAGACCAGGCTTCTATCTCCAGGTCGAGGAAAGAAGGAGCGTTTAATGAAGGTATGGCGCAGTATGTACAGAGAAAACGTGGGTCAGAGGGAGAAACGGGGAACACCTTAAAGATATAAAAAGAAATAATCGTGGAATGGGGTTGGGTTGGGTTGGGAGGGTCCTTAAAGATCAAAGACAGACTATGGGAGGTGGATGAGATGCCTGAGCCGCTACAGCCGCCGTATCTCAGTGTCTGGGGGGTGAAAAGGACGCCACGCAGATGTGGGATCGTGCTGAATTCCACACCTGAGGGCTGCTTACTTAAGGTGCCTGGTGTGCCAAGGGTGCAACTACACCACTGCCAGGCAGAGGCTACGCCATCGCCAATGATAGGCCACACTGCTCCAGCAAAAGGCCACACCACCAGCCTACACCACCCCGAAGTATTGACAGCACCACGTTCTGCCCTGTTAAAACCTCGAAACCTGAAACACTCTGATGAAATCAGACCCAAATCCACTTTCGTTACGCTGACACGCAACGGGATCCGCGCTCGGATCATCCGCCTTCGATTCCAAGCAAATCTGATTCAGAATATTTAAATCCCAATTTTTGACAATTTACTGTTCGCTCCTGAAACAACAAATGAACAAACAAACAAAAGACCCTCAAAACATACTGAGTTCAAGAAACACCAGGAGCTTTCTGGCTTTTAATTGGATTTTAACTGTGAGGCAATTTAATGAGTAGTGGATTGGATTCAGGAGGGAATCTCTGCTGATAACACAGTGATGCACACCAGATCCAAAGTGACCAAAGCAATATTCCAAAGCCATCCGACAACACAGAACCGTGGGAGGACAGAATGGGTTGGGTTGGATGGATCCTTAAAGATCACAGAACTATGGAATGGGGTTTGGTTGGGTTGGAAGGGTCTGTAAAGATCACAGAACCAGAGAATGGGTTGGGTTGGAAGGAACCTTAAAGATAAAAAACAATAATAATGGAATGGGGTTGGGTTGGGTTGGAAGGGTCCTTAAAGATCAAAGAACCACAGAATGTGGTTGGGTTAAAAGAAACCTTAAAGACCACAGAACCATAGAATGGGTTGGGATGGAAGAGTCCTTAAAGATCACAGAACCAAACAATGGGTTGGGTTGGAAGGGTCCTTGAAGATCACAGAACCATACAATGGGTTGGGTTGGAAGGGTCCTTAAAGATCACAGAACAATTCAATGGATTGGAAAGGTCCTTAAAGATTACAGAACCGTAGAACAGGGTTGGGTTGGTTTAGAAAGGTCCTTAAAGATCACAGAAGCACAGTTGGGTTGCAAGGGACCCCAAAGCCCCCCCAGAACAACACTCCTCACTCTGACAGAGCTCACGTGGAACTATTGGGGCTGGGAAGGGTTGGTGGAAGAGGTGTTTGGGTTCCCATCTCCTTACACACATCGTGATGCACGTCAGCACACCTCGTGTTGGAGTTGAGCTCCCAGCTGCAGCTTAATTTTATATCACCCGTCTAATGACGGTAATTAGACATTCGTTATCATCAATTACGCATCAGCTCATCTCAAGTCAACTGCTGAATAAAGCGCCCCCACAACCTCAAGGTAAGAATCTGGTCGGCTGGGGTTAGCAAGAAACTAGAGAGGAGTTAATTAGCATTAATGAGTTGCACTTTCCACCCCGTAGCTCATCCCAGCAAGTTCATCGCTACTGAAGAAACTCATGGACCATAAAACTCACTGGTTCTCTTTACACACAAGAAAACACAAATTCCCCATTTTCCTGCACATCCCCTACTGATATCTGTCAAATATGCAAAACCATTACCCTAAGTGACGTGAAATTCCCGTCGTCTCTAATTAATCCTTAATTAAACCGCGACGCAGCCTAAGGTGTTGAAGCCTCAGTATGCAAATGCAATCACGGCCATATATTTTGCACGTCGTTAATTAAGAGGTTCGTGGTTCTGTAATGAGGTTAGCGGTACCAAAATAAGCGGTGCGCGCTCGGCTGTGAGTTTTGTTGTTGTTGTTTTTGGTGTTTTTTTTTTCCCCTCCCTTTGCAGATTTTCCTTCATGGAGCAAATAATGCAGAAAAGCAACGTGAATGCAGCCACTGGATGCACGTTTGTTGGCTTCACCTTCGTAGACAGGCATTTTAGGGCCAGAATTGAACCATTTGTACCATCCACACTATCCAAAGAGTGCGGCCAGCAGGAGCAGGGAGGTGAGCATCCCCCTCTACTCAGCACTGGTGAGGCGGCACCTTGAGTGCTGTGTCCAGTTTTGGGCCCCTCACTGCAAGAAAGACATGGAGGGCCTGGAACGCGTTCAAAGGAGGGCAATGAAATGGTGAGGGGTCTGGAGCACAGGGCTGAGGAGGAGAGGCTGAGGGAGCTGGGAATGTTCAGCCTGGAGAAGAGGAGCTCAGGGGAGACCTCACTGCTCTCTATGGCTGCCTGAAGGGAGGCTGCAGGGAGCTGGGGGTCAGCCTCTGTACCGTGGTCCTCCCAACCATTTCACAACTGACCTGTAAGGACCCCTCCATCCCAACCCCTCCACAACTGACCTGTAAGGACCCTACCATCCCAACCCCTCCACAACTGACCTGTAAGGACCCTTCCATCCCAACCACTCCACAACTGACCTGTAAGGACCTTTCCATCCCAACCACTCCACAGTTGCCCTGTAAGGACCCTACCATCCCAACCACTCCATAGTTGACCTGCAAG
>NW_024884829.1:7168-10689 GCF_019232065.1 Centrocercus urophasianus
CAACCACTCCATAGTTGACCTGCAAGGACCCTTCCATCCCAACCACTTCACAGCTGACCTGCAAGGACCCTTCCATTCAAACCATTACTGAATAGTTTAAAATAATAGCAATAAAAAATTAGAAATAATGTTTTTTAGGGGAGAGAAAATACAGGAAAAAAAAAAAGACATATACAGGAAAAAATGGGGGAAAAAAAAAAAACAGGAAAAATAAGGAAAAAAAAACACACAGGAAAAAATGGGGGAAAAACACACAGGGAAAAAAATGGGGGAAGTAAACAAACAAACAAACAAACAAAAAACAGGGAAAAAAATGGGGGGAAAAAAACAAAACAGGGATAAAAATGGGTTTGTAATGTTGCTCATGTTCTGCTCCTGGGCAGAGCTGCTCAGGACTTCGTGGTGCTGTGACTGAGAGCAACAAAGAATGAATGGAAAATGAGGGCTGGGAGGGGGGAGGAGGAAACCATGTCTGATTCAACATTCAAAGCCCCAGAGACCCCCCCAGAACCCCCCCAGCCCACCCATCTCCCACCAAGCCCCGCTCCTGTAGTGTCTTTAATGGGTCGGGTTCCCTGTGCCATCCTAATTAGTATTAATTAAGATGTGGGGGTGCTGCTTTGTCTTTTTTTTTTTGTGTCTTCCCATTTTGGGGATGGGGCCTGGATTGGGGACAAAGAATCACATCACAGAGGAAGAGTAGATTGCATTTGTGGGGCCACCCTCATACATGTGAATATATGACCGTGTCTGTAGGACCGCGCTCGCGTACATACAAATATTTGACCATATTCCTAGGGCTGTGTCCATATATATGAATATATGACCACATCTGTAGGGCCCCAGTCAAACACCCGCGAATATCCGACCACATTCACAGGACCCCGTTCACATGCAGGAACTCAGGAAGTGTGGATCTGCCTGGGGGTGGCGAGGCCCTGCAGAGGGATCTGGACAGGCTGCAGAGCTGGGCTGAAGCCCATGGGATGAGGTTCAACAAGGCCAAATGCCGGGTGCTGCGCTTGGGCTGCAACAACCCCAGGCTGCAGGCTGGAGGACGGCGTAGAGGAAATGGAGCTGGGGGTATGGATGGATGCTGGGCTGAACGGGAGCCAGCAGTGAGCCCAGGTGGCCAGGAAGGCCAAGGGCAGCCTGGCCTGCATCAGAAACAGCGCTGCCAGCAGAGCAGAGAGGTGATGGTGCCCCTGTATTCAGCACTGGTGAGGCCGCACCTCGAGGGCTGTGTCCAGTTTTGGGCCCCTCACTGCAAGAAAGACATGGAGGGCCTGGAACGTGTTCAAAGGAGGGCAATGAAATGGTGAGGGGTCTGGAGCACAGGGCTGAGGAGGAGAGGCTGAAGGAGCTGGGAATGTTCAGCCTGGAGAAGAGGAGCTCAGGGGAGACCTCACTGCTCTCTATGGCTGCCTGAAGGGAGGCTGCAGGGAGCTGGGGGTCGGCCTCTGCTCTCATGTCATCAGGGATAGGAGCAGAGGGAACGGCTTCAAGCTACGGCAGGGGAGATTCAGGCTGGACATGAGGAAGAATTGCTGTTCAGAAAGGGTGGTCAGCACTGCAATGGATGCACAGGGAGGTGGAGGAGGCACCGAGCCTGGGGGTGTTGAAGGAAAGGCTGGATGCTGTGTTGAGGGACGTGGTTCAGTGGGAGCTGTTGGGAACAGGTGAACGGTTGGACTGGGGGAGCTTTGAGGTCTGTTCCAACCTTGGTGATTCTATGATTCTATGACTTGCAAATAAGCACCAATAAGGCGTCGTGAAAACCAGCAGAAGTCATAGAAACCATAGAAAACGTGGGCTGTGGTGAACAAGAGCAAAACTGGAGGTGGGATGGTATTTTTGGGGAGGGGAAAGCAGTGTTTTGGGGGGGAAATTAGGAGCGGAAATGACAGCGACTCACCTGTTTTCTCCTTGATCTCACAGAGCACGCTGAACAGAGCAGGCTTCATCCTGTGGCAGTTCAGGGCGTGTTTCCTGCAGGGAAAAAAAAATAGCAGAAATTCTGTACGAAAAGGAGGAAAAAGTGCTTAGTTTTGCTGCAGGGAGAACCTAAAGAGGAAGAACAACACGGAACGCAACCCAGAACACAACCCAGAACACAAAACTGTTCAGGGCACAGCTGGAAAACACGTGGAACAGAGCTGGGCACTATAAAGGACACAGCAGGAAAACAGCCTGGAACACAGCTGGAATTGATGTGGGACACAGCTGGGACCAACCTGGAACACAGCTGGAATTGATGTGGGACACAGCTGGGACCAACCTGGAACACAGCTGGAATTGATATGGGACACAGCTGGGACCAACCTGGAACACAGCTTGAATTGATGTGGGACACAGCTGGGACCAACCTGGAACACAGCTGGAATTGATATGGGACACAGCTGGGACCAGCCTGGAACACAGCTGGAAACCATACAGGACACAGATCAAAACCTTATAGACACAGCCAGAACCAATATGGAACACAGCTGGAACCCAATTTAGGACACAGCATGAAAGCAACCTGGAACACAGCTGGAATCAATACAGGACACAGACCAAGACAGTATGGGACACAACCAGATTCAATGCAGAACACAGCCTGAAACCATATAGGACACAGCTGGAACCAACCTGGAACACAGCTGGAATCAATATAGGACACAGACCAAGACCATATAGGACACAGCTAGACTCAATACAGAACAGAGCTAGAACCAATATGGAACACAGCCAGAACCAACCTGGTACATAGCTGGAAACTATATAGGACATAGCCTGAAACCATATAGGACACAGCTGGAACCAACCTGGAACACAGCTGGAAACCATACAGGACAGGGAACCAATACAGAACACAGCTAGAAGCAATCTGGAACACAGCTGGAATCGATACAGGACACAGCTGGAATCAAAACAGGACACAGACCAAGACCGTATAGGACACAGCTGGAACCAACCTGGAACACAGCTGGAAACCAATATATGACATGGATCCAAACCATACAGAACACAGCTGGAACCAACCTGGAACACAGCTGGAAACTATATAGGACATGGAACCAATACAGAATGCAGCCAGAAACAACCTGGAACACAGCTGGAAACTATGGAGGACACAGCTGGAACCAACCTGGAACACAGCTGGAAACCAATATATGACATGGATCCAAACCATACAGAACACAGCTGGAGCCAACATGGAACACAGCTGGAATCAATACAGGCCACAGTTCAAAATCATGCAGAACAGAGCTGGAACCAACCGGGAACGGAGCCGAAAACTACAGAGGACACAGCCAGAATGAAGAGAGAACACAGCCAGAACCGACCTGGAACACAGCTGGAAACCATATGGAACACACAGATGGAAACTGGGACACAGCTGGAAGCAACCTGGAACAGTTAACAACTACATGGGACAAAGCCAGAACCAGTATGGAACCAAAGGACATCCCCAGCCAGACCATGGGGCCACCCTATCGCGACAGTCCTGCCAGAACACAGCTGGGTAACCCCCACCC
>NW_024884829.1:10699-12366 GCF_019232065.1 Centrocercus urophasianus
CTGGGTAACCCCCACCCTATCGCGACAGCCCCGACAGAACACAGCTGAGTCACAGCATTGGGCTGCAGGAACACAGAACTGGCATCGAACTGCCCCAAAACCCTGAACCAAACTCCCATCATGGCCCAGAGTAGAGGTCAAGCTCCACAGCGTCCGTCTCCCCATCACCCTATCGCGATAGTCCCGACAGAACACAGCTGAGTCACAACACAGGGCTTCAGGAGAACTGAACCAATACCAAATCACCCCATATTCCTGACCCAAACTCCAATCGCTGTACCATGGCCCAGAGGGGGGGGGGGCGGTCCAGCCCCACACCCCCTAGTTCTCATCCCACAGTCCCCTATCGTGACAGTCCCGATAAAACACATCTGAATCACGAAACAGGGCTGCAGGAGCACAGAACCGGCACCAAAATTCACAACCCAAACTCCCACCACAGTGCCGTGTCTCAAAAAGGGGGAGCGGAGGGGATCCAGCCCCACAGCCCCCAGCTCCCTATCGCGATAGTCCCGATAAAACACAGCTGAGTCACAACATGGGGCTGCAGGAGCATTGAACAGATACTGATATCCCTGACCCAAACTCCCACCACAGTGCAGTGTCTCAAAAAGGGGGAGGGGGGGAGGCAGGGGTCCAGTCCCACAGCCCCCAGCTCCCATCACCCTATTGCGATAGCCCTGATAAAACACAGCTGAATCACGACATAGGGCTGCAGGAGCACCGAACCGCCACCGAACCGCCCCATATCCCCAGAACAGCCCCACATAAGGGGTCCCTTTGCCATACCACGGCCCAGAGGGGTGGGGGTCCATCCCTACAGCCCCCTCCCCCCACCCCCTCAGCTGCCGCTATTGGGCAGAACGAGACCCCCATTACCTCGCCTGGGCCTCATCCAAGCTCTGATCGGTGATGGCCATAATCTGCTGCAAAACGTCGCCCGTATCGTGAGGGGGAGGGGCCGGGGGGGGCACAGAGCTCGGATCCCCCGAAGTAGCGGTTGGGGCAGCGGGACCCCCGGGGGGGAGACCACCCTGAAGGGCGACCCCGGCTCCGTGCGGTGCCATCAACCGCGAAGGGTCCTCCATGGCCGCCGATGGGGGAGCGCAGACAACAGGGCCCCGAAGCCACGCCCACCTCCCAAGCCACACCCACCTCTCCGTCCACTCCCACCTCCCAGGCCACGCCCGCCTCCCCAGGCCACGCCCGCCTCCCCAGGCCACGCCTACCTTCCAGGCCACGCCTACCTTCCAGGCCACGCCCACCTTCCAGCCCGTGCCCACCTCTTCAGGCCACGCCCGCGTCCCAGGTCATGTCTACCTTCCAGGCCACGCCCACTTCTCCGCTCACTCCCATCCCCCAGGCCACGCCCACCTCTTAGGCCACGCCCCCATCTCCTACCTGGCCACCCCCACAACGCCGAGACGCTCGCCGTCGTCTGGCCACGCCCACTTTCTGGCCACACCCATCATCGGCCAAAAAAGCCACGCCCACTCCGCTGCTGGACGCGCCCGTCTCTAAAAACCACGCCCACTTTTTCTGGCCACGCCCACCGCTTCGGGATACGCCCGCGCATGACGTCATAACGGCGTAGGAATGGCGGGGGGGGGGGGGGGGGGGGGGGGGGGGGGGGGGTAGAGGGGGTTTTGGTGGGGGAGAAGGGAGCG
>NW_024884829.1:12466-13379 GCF_019232065.1 Centrocercus urophasianus
GGGGTTGATGGAGGGATCGCAGGGGTTTCTGCGAGGGACGACGGGAGGGAACTCCTGCATCGCCAACGCGGCGATGGCGCTTGGAGGTTTAAGGAGTCGGGATGGAAAGGACCCCACGTGATTGATAAGGGGCAGAGGGATTGATAAGAGGTCAAGGGATCGATAAGGGTGCCGAAAGATTGATAAGGGGCAAAGGGATTGATAAGAGATCAAGGGATTTATAAAGGATCGAGGAATTGATGAAGGGGTGAACAGATGGATAAGGGGCCAAAAGATTGATAAGAGACCAAGGAATTCATGAGCCATCAGAGGATTGATAAGGGATCGGGGGATTGATAAAGGGCCAGAGGGTTGATAAGGGATCAAGAAATTGATAAGGGGTCAAAGGATTGATAAGGGATCCAGGGCTGGAAGGGTCCTTGCAGGTTAACCAGGGAGTGATTGGGTTGGAAGGGTCCTTGAAGGTCACCCTTAGAACCACAAGATCATATAAATGGGGGTGAAGGGATTCTGTGGGAGCCAATGGTCTTTTTGGGTTCCCTCCACCCCAATCCATCCTATGATCCAGTGACTCTCGTCATCTACGTGGACTGAGCTGATGGAGCAAACGCTGCAGGGATTTACGGAGCACCAGAAGATTGGTGGCAGTGTTTGAAAAGTCTCCTAAGATTATGGGATGGAAATGATGGAATCTCTTCCTAAACTCTTTCTGGAGGTCGCAGTCCCTCCACGGTGCTCACAGAGACACTCCAGCAATCTGTCTCAAAAGCAGAGCAGCAAATTGCAATGGATGCAAGCATCCAGGTCAGTATTCATCCATTCCCCCTTCCATCTCTCCTTCCACCCCTCCTTCCTTACATCCCTTTATCCATCCCTTCTTCCATCCATCCCTCTTTCCATCCCTCCATCCCTC
>NW_024884829.1:13479-17173 GCF_019232065.1 Centrocercus urophasianus
ATCCATCCCTCCATCCATCCCTCCATTCCTCCTCCTTCCATCCCTCCTTCCATCCCTCCCCCCTTCCATCCCTCCCTCTTTTCATCCATCCTCCACCTCTCCATCTCTCCCTACATCCCTCCCTCCTTCCATCCCTCCTTCCATCCCTCCCTCCATCCCTCCTTCCATCCCTCCCTCCATCCCTCCCCCCTTCCATCCCTCCCTCTTTTCATCCATCCTCCACCTCTCCATCTCTCCCTCCATCCATCCCTCTTTCCTTCCATCCACCATGGCGCACGGCATCGCTGAGGAGAACTCACCCCACGTTTATGAATGGGCCCTGGATTTGTGAATGGCGCATGGCATCGCTGAGAACTCACCGCACATTTATGAATGGGCACTGAAGCTGTGAATGGCGCATGGCATCGCTGAGAAGAATTCACTCCACATTTATGAGTGGGCCCTGGATTTGTGAACGGCGCGTGGCATCGCTGAGAACTCGTCACACATTTATGAATGGGCACTGAAGCTGTGAATGGCGTTTGGTATCGCTGAGAGCTCGCTCCACATTTATGAATGGGCGCTGAAGTTATGAATGGTGCGAGGCATCGCTGAGCAGAACAGAAGCACGACAGCACCGCTCTCCATTTTAGGAACAAAGTGCCCCCCCAAAAAACCCCACAGTGCTCCGAAATTCCAGAACAGACACTCAGAGAGGGGGAATCCGCCGCTCCAGATGGAATTTGGGGACATTCCTCTCCAAAGAGACATTGAGAAGAATCCATTCTTCTCCTGGAGACGATGGAACACAACTTGGGTCACTTTGGGAATCACTCTGCAATGGGTTGAAGTGAAGAGTTCGGGTTTTTGGGGGCCACACAACCATTGGAAGAGCTGATTCTGAAGGTACTGCAGAACCTCCCCCCCCCCCCCAAAAAATAATAATAATAATACAGAGAGCTGCAGCTCACCTGTAGAAATCAACGCAGCTTTAGAAACAGCCTTTAATTAAGCACGCTAATTAACAAACCGCGCGGTGGTCCCTTATAAAAGCATCCTTTGAGGGGTGTTTGTGGGGATCCTCACCCCGCAGTGCAATGTCTCCCACCGGAGGGATTCCCCCTCCGTTCCCACGGTCAGAAAACGAGCGCGGCCCCAACGTCTCAAATGGAGGAATCCACCGTGAAATGCCCATTGAGCGACAGCGACCCACGGTCAGCCCCGTTGGGTTTCACAGCCGTGGGGGTGTATTTGGGATTCCGATAGCAGATGGAGCAGAGGATCCTCCGGAAGGTGCTCCTCATCTCGTTGTCCCGATAGGAATAAACGATGGCGTTGATCAAGGAGTTGATCTCAGCCAACAGGAGGACGTATTTCTCCACGGCCAAAACGTTGCAGCTCTTACAACCCAACCCGTCCAACAGCAGCACCACCTGCCCGGGGGTCCAACAGATCAGGAAGGCACCTGCAGAGAGAGACGGACCCCCGTCCCCCGTTAGAGGAAAGGTGGGTTCCTGCCCCAACCCTGGGGCTTCCCTCGGGGTGTTGGGTGGAATCGAAGGGTTTTCAGTTCGGGGAAAAAGAGGTGAATGGGAAAGACGGCGTCAGGGTTCACCCAGGGACTCCTCGTAGGGGTGACTGATGGGATTGTGCTGTTTTAGGGTGGGGGAAAGGAGTGAAATGGGGAAACGTGGCCGTACCTGGGTACATCCAATAGGGGTGAGCAATGGGATCGCTGTGTTTTAGGGTGGGGGAAAAGTGAGATGGGGAAGATACGGCTTCCCGCCCTGCTCCCCATAGGGATATGGGGTGGAGTTGTGGAGTTTTAGGGTGGGGGAAAAGAGTGAAAGGGGGAAACATGGCTTCCTTAGATCTCTTCTCACCCCATAGATCTGTGGGTTCGTCCCTCAGCAGATCTCCTCCCTGCAACCCACAGGGGGATGGAGGGAGCACTGTAGTGACCCCCAACCCCTGAGAAAATGCTGTTGTGACCCCACAACTCCTGGGGGGAAAGCAGGGGGCACTGCAGTGACATGGGGACGTGGGGGGGGGGGGGGGGGTGCTGTAGTGACCCCGCAACCCCCAAGAGAAGGCTGTAGTTACACCACAATCCCTGGTGGGAAAGTAGGAGTTCTGTAGAGACCCCATAACTCCTGGAGGGAAGGAGAGAACACTGTAGTGACCCCCAGCCCCAGAAGGAGCTCTGTAGTGACCCCATAACCCCTGGGGGGAAAGAGAGAATGCTATAGTGATCCCCAGCCCCCGAGAGAACTCTGTAGTGACCCCCAAGCCCTGGGGTACAGAGGGAGCAGTGTAATGACCCCACAACCCCCCAAGGGAAGACTGCAGTGACCCCAACCCCGAAGGGAACGCTGTAGTGACCCCACAGCCTCTCAGGGAAAAGAGGGAGTGCCGGAACAGCCCCACAGCCTCGGAGGGAATGTCAGTGAGCCGCGACCCCCAGCTCACCGAGGATGATGGTGACCGTCTTGACGAGGCCGACCACGGTCTCCCTGTAGCGCGGGTGGAAGGAGGTGTGCGCCGACATCCGCCCCATCTTCCTCTTGACGTAGATGAAGATGTGGGCGTAGACCACCGCCATGAGGAGGAAGACGAGGAGGTTGGAGATGGCCCAGAAGGTCAGGTAGCTGCGGCTGTAGAGCGGGGCCATGCTGGAGCACTCCTCCAGGGCGCACAGGCAGTGCCAACCGTAGGATGGGATCAACCCCAGCAGCAGAGCCGTGGCCCAGATGCAGAAGATGAGGATCATGACGCGTTGGTTGGACATCTTGCTGTGGAGCTGCATGGTCAGCACCGTCTGGTGCCTCTCCACCGCGATGGCCAAGAGGTTGACCACAGAAGCGGTCAGACTGGTGTCCAGGAGGCTCTGCCGGATAAACCAGGTCTTCAGGGAGAGTTCGGCCGTCCTCGGCCCCGTGTGGAACATGAGGAACATGTAAGCAATGCCAGCAAAGAGGTCGGCGGCTGCCAGGTTGCCCAGGAGGTAATAGATGGGGTAATGGAAGCGGCGGTTGATGATGATGGCGGCGATGACCAGGAGGTTGGTGAGGAGGACGATGAGGCTGACGGTGAGACCCAGGGCCACCACCAGGACATCTTTGGTCCTCCAGTAGGTGGTGAGCTCCTTCCGGCTGTTGTTGTAGAAGAAACCCACCGACTCGTTGTAGTAACAGTGCTTCATGGCCGCCGGCCTGGAAGGTGGGGGGAGAAAGTGGTGAGAGGGGGGACGGGCGTGGGGACGGTGTGGGTGGGGGGGGGGGGGGGGAGGGGGGAAAGCTGACAAGCGGGGTGGGGTTCTGGGAGGTGGTAGAAATGTCAAAAGATTGGTTTGGAGGGGTCCTGGAAGGCTGTGGAGCTATGGAATGGGTTGGAAGGGTCCTTAAAAAAAAAAATCACAGAGCCGTAGAATGGGTTGGAAGAGTCCTTTAAGATCACGGAAGCATAGAATGGGTTGGGTTGGAAGGGTCCTTTAAGATCACAGAAGCATAGAATGGGTTGGAAGGGTCATTTACAACCATAGGGACATTGAATGGTTGGGTTGGAAGGGTCCTTAAAGGTCAGAGAACTTTAGAATGGGTTGGAGGGGTCCTTAAAAAAAAACCACAGAACCTCGGAGTGGATTGGAAGGGTCCTTAAAGGTCATAGAAGCATAAAATGGGTTGGGTTGAAAGGGTCCTTAAAGGTCATAGAAGCA
>NW_024884829.1:17183-17271 GCF_019232065.1 Centrocercus urophasianus
GCATAAAATGGGTTGGGTTGAAAGGGTCCTTAAAGGTCATAGAAGCACAGAATGGGTTGGGTTGAAAGGGTCCTTAAAGGTCATAGAA